>NC_065443.1:161894103-162194103 GCF_917563875.1 Diabrotica virgifera virgifera | reverse complement strand
TTCCCATTGAAAATAGTTGATTATGAAAATGCCACAAGGAAATAGCTTCAGAACAACAATAAGTAGAATGTACATTTATAGGTTTTTATCGCGAAAGCTCCCACCTCCACTATTTTTATTTCGTTTTATCTCACAACTTAATATGTTTTCTATCTTTTGCGTTATTTGCCGGTTATTAGCGCTCTCATCACTGTAGTACAGTGGGTAGCCAAATTGTTAGGGACACTACATATATTTTTGTATTTTTATATACAGTGATGAGCGCGCTAATAACCGGCAAAATAACGCAAAAGATGGAAAACATATTAAGTTGTGAGATAAAAAGAAATGAAACTAGTAGATTTGGGATATTTAGCGATAAAAACCTATAAATTTACATCCTATTTATTGTTTCCCACCTTTAGACGTATCGGACGAGTTTGGCAACTGCAACTGTGACAGTGACAATTTTAGTTGAAATACTCGTCTGAAACATCTAAAGGTATGAAACAATAAATAGAATGTAAATTTATAGGTTTTTATCGCTAATCGTATTTCCCAACTCTACTAGTTTCATTTATTTTTATCTTACAACTTAATATGTTTTCCATGGCATCCCAAGAATGGCATCATAACCCAAACTTAAAAAATTACGCAGATCTTTGTATTCAGAACATGACATGACGCGTAGAAGCTAAATTGCAACAAACGGTGGTATCACTAAATATTAACATTAGTGATTTTTTTAAATTTTTTTTTTTTGGTTGAAAAAGAAATCAATGGTTTTACTAACAAAACTCTTTGGTTTTGTGACCTTAATATTAATACCTCACTCTCTTATACAAAAAATAAATTCAAGTCTTAAAGCCAATAACTTGCTAAAAAAATTAAAAATTGTTTTACTACACTAATAATTTGGCCACACACTGTACCTACAGGGTGGGGCATTAGTGTGACAAAGTCCAATTACTCGTTTGTCGTAAGAGATACGAAAAAAAGTTATTTAGGTAAAAGTTGGGACACACATAGTACCATAATTTAAAAATATTTTCAAATATACAGGGGCGTCCGTATTGACAGGGTGACACAAACTTATGTTTTTTAATGGAACACCCTGTATATTTTTACTATTTTGGATTCTCCTCAATGTTTCCTTTCTTAAAATATATGGCTTTGTAATATTATACGAGGTAGTTTAAAAGTTAATTACGTTTTTTTGTTAATTTCGTAGCAACATCTACACCCTGTAGAATTGTAGTGATTTTACATCAAATTTTCTATTTATATTCAAACGATTTTTAATATAGTCTAGTAGTGTTAATCAATAACAGTATAGTGAAATGTTTAATTTTAGTATACAGAGTGGGTCGAAACTCGAAATGAGTATTTTCTGAGTTATCTTAAATGGAACACCCTGTATTTTAGTATTGTAATGAAATAATATTTTATGTTACTTTTGAATTTCTTAAGCATTCCCTATACCTAAGCGCTTTAATTTGTAAGTTATTCGTGATTCTTTAAGCCAAACATGAGTTGCAACAAAAATTACGTGAAATTTTATTAGGTGGCCGTGAAAATATCCAAACAAAAATAATTTTTCGAAAAAAAAATATACATAATAATCTAGCCTGATTCTTAATTTATTATTATTGGATGAGATATCCAAATACATTCGTAGTTAAGGTTGTTGGTGCTTAAAATCTTAATAACATACAAAATTCTCCCTAGTTGGCTATGACACATAATTTGCATAAACATTTGACATTATACTATTTATATAGTTCCAGTTGATTTGTTACCATTACTAATATTAATTTTTCTAATGAGGAACTGATTAAAATGGCTTTGTGCTAGGAGAGTATAACAAAAATGAGCTACTTGCAATAAAAATTTATCATCAGCAATTCCCTGATAGACGACAACCAAAAAGAGAAACTTTTGAAAGTATACTAAAACGGTTTCAACAGACTAGATACTTGGATTATAAGAATGGTTGTACTAATATGCAGATCCCAGCGACACTAAGGATTACATTTAATTCCTGTTTTCTTTACTGAAAATAGTTTCTGTTCGATCAGATTTATCATAATCTAAGTGTCCAGTCCGTTGAAACCGTTCTAGTATATTTTTAAACGTTTCTCTTCATAACTGTCGTCTATCAGGGAATTTTTGACGAAAAATTCTTATTGCTAGTATCACATTTTTGTTATACTCCACTAGCACAAAAATCTTATTAGTCAGTTCCTCATTAGAAAAATTCATATTAGTAATGGTAACAAAGCAAATGGAACTATAAAAATAGTATAATGTAAAATTTTTAAAGAAATTTAGTGTCATAGCCGACTAGGTAGAATATTGTATGTTTTTATTCATACGAGTATTTTGCGTACCAACAATCTTAACTACGAATTTATTTGGATATCATATCCAATATTAATAAATTAAGGATCAGGCTAGATTATGATGTATTTTTTTAGAAAAATTATTTTTGATTGAATATTTTCACGGCCACCTAATAAAATTTTACGTAAATTTTCTTGCAATTAATGTTTGGCTTAAAGAATCACGAATAACTTACAAACTTTAGCACTTAGGTATAGGGAATGCTTAATAAATAAAAAAGTACCATAAAATATCATTTCATTACAATACTAAAATACAGGGTGTTCCATTTAAGAAAACTCAGAAAAAACTCATTCCGAGTTTCGACTAACCCTGTATACTAAAATTTAACATTTCGCTATACTGTTAATGTTTAACAATAGTAGACTATATCAAAAATCTTTTAAACATAAAATAAAAATCTGATGTCAAATCACTACAATTCTACAGGGTGTAAATTTTGCTACGAAATTAACAAAAAAATGTAATTATCTTTTAAACTGCCTCTTATAATATTACAAAACCATATATTTTAAGAAGTGAAACATTGAGGAGAACCGAAAAATGTAAAAATATACAGGGTGTTCCATTTAAAAAAAAACATAAGTTTGAGTCACCCTATCAATACGCACGCCCCTGTATATTTGAAAATATTTTTAAATTATGGTCCTATCAATGCCCCAACTTTTACCTAAATACCTTTTTTTCGTATCTCTTACGAGAAACGAGTAATTGGACTTTGTCACACTAATGCCCCACCCTGTATTACAATCTCGTAAATAAATATTACTATGACTAATATGATTATGGCTAAATTAGGTCAATGATGCCTGCGTAAAATATAGTTTAGCTATTTGTGCTTTATTTTGATTTGTTTATGTGATACGATATTAATCACCTGTAATATGTTTTGATTTTGTTTGTATTTTTTTATTTATAGCCCCAATTACACCACTGTTAACCCTAGATATGGGCGAGGACACGATGAACTTATCATCATCGGAAAGTAAGATCTTATTCATTTTATTTGATTGTCTTTGAATATATTACACTCTGGCTTTATAGTTATTATTAAAACAGAGATATCTAGGATTGCATAAATTTTAATTTATAAAATAGATATCTAAACAAGCATCTATAGTAACAGGAAATAAAAATTTAAGACTGTTTTGGAAACACAATTGAATACCTTAACATAAATCATTAAGAATATGGAAGAGATAATTAAAAGATTTGATGTATCATATAAATTATTTTTTCTACGGCCGTTTAATAACATGCTCATTATTCGCTATTTTTTCATAGATAATAGCACCCATTACTGTACCCGTGAGTAATAATTCATTACTCACGGGCTGAAGTTACTCACGGGCTGAAGTTAGATTCAAGTGGCACTTTTAATATTAATCGTATATAAACTGCAAATAAAATAACTTAACCTTGTTTATTTAATACAATAATTATTGTAATTTATACCAATAATTAACTTCGAAAATTGTTTAAAGGAATTTTAACTGTAACAGTGTCAGTATATTTTTTACGTTTACTAAAAATTTTGACGTTTATCATTTAATTTAGTGACAGTGACATTAGCGCATTTTGTTTATGTTAATTGGAATTTATAACTAATATTGTGTTTGTTTTTCAAGTTATATTGTGTTAAATATGTTAAAACATATTATTTATAGTTATATTATTATATTATATATAGTTAAATGTAAATATACATTATAACTATATATATGAAATACGTCGGAATGGGACGTTTCATCGCCGCCGGTTCATCGCCGCCGTTTCGATGCCGCCGGTTCATCGCCAGTCCATTTCATCGCCGGCCGTTTCGATGCCGCCGGTTCATCGCCAGTCCATTTCATCGCCGGCCGTTTCGATGCCGCCGGTTCATCGCCAGGTTAGTCAGTTGATTTTGTATTATGGGAGATGACACGACACGCGACGTTAAATTCAGTTCAAAACTTATGACAATTAAAAAGATAAAAAATATTATTATATTTACTGTTCTACTTTCCCTAAATTTTATACTATATAGTACTAAATTTGTAGTGTTAAATGACCTTTGTAGAAATATATTATACAGTGAGAACGTAAAGGTTGGCATCAATTCATTTTCTCGAGAATCGATGATTTTGGAAAAAAATCCCGAAGCAGGTCAATTTTTATTTTTAAATTGCGACTTTTTGGCATTATATTCCAGAAACTCTCCCGACAAATGAAAACCGAAGATTCTTCAAATAATTTCAAGGCAATTTAACCCAATTCACCTAGTCCCAAAATCCTTCCTAACGGAGCTAGAGCTCTTTGAGGAAAAAATTTTTCACAAAAAACTATTTAGAAAAACGAAAATTGGTATGTTTATTTATCTTGCAGAGATAAATCGATTTCCTTAGTTGAGAAATTCTAGGACCGGTCATATGCGTCCGTTTTGGGTAGGTCAAAGGTTATTTTATCGAATAGCTCTTTTGTCTTTATTTTTTAAGCATTCACACTTACTGATTAAAGTTATCAGATATTTTAGTACTGTAACAAAATAATTATTGACCTACCCTCGTATACCAGCTCCCGTCTCCGGACAGACAGAACACTATCGATGTTTCGAGATACGCCGATGCAGCGACGATGACGTGCAAGCGGTCACATGGACATAGCTGGAGATATATAGATATTTCTGGAATATCTGTATCGCATATATAAATAGGACATATTTGTAAATAGAGTTAGTCTTAAGCTAAAGTTTGTAAAGTAAACTTGTATAAATATAAATAAAGTCGTATATAAATACGAACCGCTAGTTTTATTGTAATTAGAAGTAATTACACTGATAACCGCTACAGTTGGTGTTAACGGTGTGGAGTGTAAATAAATGAAAAGTGAAAAAAAAAGACTTTTGAACTTTATTCGTCGGAAATAATCGGAGTGCGTTAATTGTTCGGTATTCGGAAAGACTTTTGAACTTTATTCGTCGGGAATAATTGAAGTGCGTTGATTGTTCGGTATTCGGAAAGACTTAGACATTTTGAAAAGTACGTGTGTGCCGACCAAAGATGTTGCTACAAGAACTGACCATAAAACAGCTCCGTGAACAATTAGAAGAGTACGAATTAGACAGCAGTGGGTGCAAGATAGTCCTACAAGCACGACTCAAGGATGTCCTTACGAAGAACGGAGATGACCCAGAGACGTTCCACTTCCAGTCAGCAGAACAAGTAATCTTATCGAAATTAAAAACTGTTTCTGAAACGATCGATGAAACTTCTAGACAGAACAACGAGAAACTTGAGGAAGTTAGTAGACAGAACAACGAGAAACTTGAAGAAGTTAGTAGACAGAACAACGAGAAATTTGAAAGTGTTTCTCAAAAGATCGATGAAACTTCTAGAAAAAGCGACGATAAATTCGAAAATGTTGCTAAAAGATTTGACGAGACTTCTCAAGTAATTAAAGAAGTTTGTAGACAGAGCAACGAGAAATTTGAAAGTGTTTCTCAAGTAATTAAAGACGTTTGTAGACAGAACGACGAGAAATTTGAAGAGGTTTCTAGAACATTCGATAAGATACAGAAAAGCGTAGACGACAGTAAAGAAATGTTAGAAGATAAGATCAAACAACTAGAGACTATGGTAACCAATACGAAAGTGCTACCTTCAGTTAATGCAGTAGTTTTGGCCGTAGAAGAGAAGATCAAAGAATTAGAGAGCATGATAACCGATACAAAAGTGCAACCGTCAGTTCATGCAGTAGCTTTAGATCCTGTAGTGAAAGATGAACTACCGAGAGAAGAAATGTCGCATAATATGAGATTCAAATTACCACCATTTGATGGAAAGTCCTCTTGGTCCATATATCTTAGACAGTTTGAAGCTATTGCGACCGCCAATCATTGGACCGAACAAGAAAAGGCTGTTTCCTTGACTGCTGCTTTACGAGGTGATGCTGCAGATATATTAAGGTCAATTCCCAAGGGTCAAGAAAATTGTTACCAGACCTTGTTCACTCGTCTAGAAAAACGCTATGGAGATGCCCATCTACAACAAGTATACAAAGCACAACTGCGAAGTAGAAGTCAACGAGCAAGTGAGAATCTGCAAGAATTTGAAGCAGATGTGGCTCGTGTGGTGCGGTTGGCTTATCCAGAGGTGCCAGACAGCGTTTTAGAAGAAATTGCAGTAGATACCTTCGTCAATGGGCTGAAAGATAATGAACTACAGAAAGCTTTACGACTAGCAAGACCGAAAGTTTTAGATGAAGCACTTGCTATTGCATTGGAACACGAAACGGCTAGTCAAACTTCACGAGGCCATAGAGTAAGAACCATTGAAGAAAGTGACGAACACAACGATGAACGTCTGGAGGAAATGATACGGAGAGTATTAAGTAATCAGATGCCAAAGAGACGCGAGCCTAGATGTTGGAATTGTGGAGACGTAGGCCACATTCGTCGTAATTGTAAGAAGATCGTACAGCCGTCGGAAAACTAGAGCGGGTCGACACCAAGGGGCAACTGCCGACCTCGAGAACTAGAGCCCCCATAGTAACTGTCAACCTTACGTCCTCCGGTGGAATCCACAACTTATACATCGAAGGTCGTATCAGTAATAGATGTAGATCATTTTTGGTGGATACAGGTGCAACGAGAACTATCGCACGTCCAGATGTAGTACGAGACCATAATAAATTATCACCTGCAACAGTAAAGCTTAGAACAGCGACTGGTGAGCTAATTAATACATATGGCGAGGCTAATATGTCAGTATCCATTGGCCAGACCACAGTTGAACATCAAGTATTAATTGCCGAGATCTCCGACGAGTTCATATTGGGGATGGACGTACTACGAAAAGTGGGGGCAATATTGGATGTTCAAAATGGAGTTCTCAGGATCAACGGTGAAGAGTTGCCCTTTCACGACGACAAAGAAGATGTCATCCGCTTACTAACTACATGCGACGTAACCATACCCGGTAATAGTGAGAAAATTCTGATGACCATGCTTGATGGACACTGCCGAGAGGGAAGTTTAAGGATGGTCGAAGATGTAGAAAATGTCGAGTTCCTAACGGCGAAAACTTTGGTAAAAGTTCGAGATGTCATCCCTGTAAGAGTTATGAATTTAAGGGAAACTGCTATTAAGTTAAGTAGAGGAGCTTTGATCGGACAGTGTGTTCCCGTGGCTTCAATTTGCTCTATGAATACCAATGAGAAATCATCAAAGTCAAAGTATCCAAAAGACCTTGTCGAGATGATCATTGAAAGATGCCAAGACCTTGACTATGAACGAACGGAAAAAGTAAGGTCTATGCTGATAGAGTATCAAGATGTTTTTGCTATTGATAAGAAGGATAAGGGCAAAACAAGCATAGTAACGCATAAAATAAATACCGGAGACGCTCAGCCAATCAGACAACGGCCTAGACGACTTCCATTTGCGAAAAGAGATGAAGCCGAAGAGATTATCAAGGATATGGACAAACAAGGGGTAATTGAACCATCGAACAGTCCATGGACATCACCAGTAGTTCTGGTAAAGAAGAAAGATGGTTCAACGCGTTTTTGTATCGACTACCGCCAGCTCAATGCGGTAACAAAAAAAGATAGTTATCCTTTGCCCAGAATAGACGATACATTGGATACTCTCTCCGGTTCTCGTTGGTTTTCCACACTCGATTTAAAAAGTGGATATTGGCAAGTAGACATGGAGCCAGCCGATCGGGAGAAAACCGCATTTTCGATAGGATCAGGGCTTTGGCAGTTTACGGCTATGCCGTTTGGTTTATGTAATGCCCCTGCCACATTTGAAAGATTAATGGAGGCAGTTTTAAGAGGTCTAACATGGAAAACATGCCTGGTTTACTTGGATGATGTAATTGTGGTTGGAAGGTCCTTTGATGAACATGCCAAGAATCTAATAGAAGTCTTTCAACGATTGAGGGCAGCGAACTTGAAGTTAAGTCCGAAGAAATGTCACATGTTTCGACGAGAAGTTAAGTATTTGGGACATATTGTATCGAGTAATGGTGTAACAGCTGATCCCGAAAAGATTGAAGCAATTAAAGATTGGCCAGTACCAAAAGATAAACATGAAATTAGAAGTTTCCTTGGCCTATGTACATATTACCGACGATTTGTCAAAGGATTTGCCAATATCTCCAAGCCCCTAACAAAGTTGACGGAGGAGGGCAAAGAATATACATGGAGTGAAGAGTGCCAAAAAGCTTTCGAACAACTACAAATCGCTCTGATCAGTGCACCGATATTAAGCTACCCGGGACAGGCAGGAAAATTTGTTTTGGATACCGATGCTAGCAACAGTGCTATAGGAGCTGTTCTCTCCCAAATCCAGGACGGACAGGAAAAAGTCATCGCTTATTTCAGCAAAGTCCTGTCGAAACCGGAAAGAAACTATTGCGTTACCAGAAGAGAACTGCTGGGTGTAGTGAAGGCTTGCGAACATTTCCATAAATACTTGTATGGCAGAAAGTTCCTTCTTCGCACCGATCACGCTGCTCTAAAATGGCTCATACAATTCCGTAATCCAGAGGGCCAGATGGCAAGATGGTTAGAACGATTACAAGAATATGATTACGAGATAGAACACAGGGCCGGAAGAGTTCACTCAAATGCTGATGCCCTTTCGAGACGACCATGCAGTGCGAATTGTAATCACTGTGCCAAATTAGAGGAACGATTTTGCCCCGTGAGACGAACCACCGTAATTAATGAGCAATGGCAGCCCCAACAGTTACAAGAAGCCCAAGAAGACGATCCATGTATAAAAAGAGTATTGGATTGGATGCGTCGAGGTGAGAGACCTAGTTGGCAAAACATTAGTGCATGTAGTCCGGAAGTCAAGGCCTACTGGAGCCAATGGAATTGCCTGATACTAAAAGATGATCTTCTGTACAGAACCTTTGAGAACGATGATGGTACAGAATCTAAGCTTCAGTTGATTGTACCTAAAAGTAAAGTGTCAGAAGTATTGCGTCAGTTGCATGACGGTACATCAGGTGGACACTTTGGTATTACGAAGACTCTGCAAAAGGTTCGAGAACGGTTCTATTGGGTGAACTGTAAAGCTGATGTAAGAAGATGGTGCCGAAAATGTGAACTGTGTGCATCCGGTAATGGTCCGGTTGGTAAAAAGAGAGCACCCATGAGACAGTACAATGTTGGAAGTCCTATGGAAAGAGTAGCTATCGACATTGCAGGTCCATTTCCAGAAACCGATGCTGGAAATAAATACATCCTGGTAGCCATGGATTATTTTACAAAATGGACTGAGGCCTATGCATTACCAAATCAAGAAGCTGCTACCGTTGCAGAGGTACTTGTTAAAGAATTCTTTAGCCGATTTGGTGTTCCCTTGGAGATCCACTCCGACCAAGGGCGAAACTTTGAGTCAGCTCTTTTCCAAAACGTTTGTAAATTGATTGGTGCCAATAAGACCAGAACAACACCCCTGCATCCTCAATCAGATGGGATGGTCGAGAGGATGAACCGAACGATGGGTAAACACTTGTCCAAAGTTGTATCTGAACATCAGCGAGATTGGGACCAACACATTCATTTATTCCTGATGGCCTACCGCTCGGCCGTAAATGAAACTACAGGTCAAACACCAACCTGCCTGATGTTGGGTCGTGAAGTTCGGTTGCCCTGCGACCTAGAGTTTGGCTGCGGACCTTCCGAGGAACATGTTGCAGGCGAAGACTACGTTGACCGCCTGAAATTACGAATGAACAACATTCATGAACTTGCCCGACAACACATTCAGATAGCCAGTGACAGAATGAAAGATCAATATGATTCTCGATGCAAGAATGAAAGCTTCGAAGTAGGTGATCTTGTCTGGCTTTATAATCCGCAACGTCGTCGAGGCTTGTGTCCTAAACTGCAAAGACAATGGGAAGGTCCGTATGAAGTTAAGAAGAAAATAAATGACGTAATATATAGAATTAAGAAGTTGCCAAACGGTAAACCAAAAGTTATTCACATAAATCGTCTTGCACCATATGCTGGCTCAAATGAAACAGAAGAAGCACGAGTCCTCCAACAGGAGATGAAAGATGTCGCACAGCCAAGTTTTAATCAATTTATGTCAAATTACGCAGAAAGAAAGAGTGCTAGATTCGGCGTGACCACAGAAGTTCAGCAAGATCTGTTTGGTGTTCCAGAAAACGTCTCTCTAGCCCACTGTGTTGCACAAGACCTCGAGATGACTAAAGGAATCTCGTCCGTATTCAATAGAAAGTTCGGCCGCCTGGACGAGTTAAGGAATCAACAACCTAAAATTGGAAGAGTATTGCGATTGGAAGATGGTCCTCGATCTTTGCTGTATATAGTGACCAGGAAGTCTTATACGGACACGCCAAGCTACGAGAACATATGGCGTGCTCTAACTAATTTGAAGAAAATGGTCTGTAATTATGACATCAAAGATTTGGCTTTACCAAAAATTGGCCATGCAGTAGAAAATCTGGATTGGAAGATTGTGAGAAGCATGCTGGAAGTGATCTTCAGAGAAACTGGCGTACGGATTACTGTGTGTTGCATGAACCCGAAGATGTCATACCCTTCAAAGACAGTAGACTGTTACTTCTTTTCTAGGGGTGTATGCAGAGCCGGAGAATCCTGTAGATTCCGCCATCCTGGGCCATCTAGAGTTGCTGATCGGGACGCTCAGATCTTAAGAGGGGAGCAGTGTAACAAAATAATTATTGACCTACCCTCGTATACCAGCTCCCGTCTCCGGACAGACAGAACACTATCGATGTTTCGAGATACGCCGATGCAGCGACGATGACGTGCAAGCGGTCACATGGACATAGCTGGAGATATATAGATATTTCTGGAATATCTGTATCGCATATATAAATAGGACATATTTGTAAATAGAGTTAGTCTTAAGCTAAAGTTTGTAAAGTAAACTTGTATAAATATAAATAAAGTCGTATATAAATACGAACCGCTAGTTTTATTGTAATTAGAAGTAATTACACTGATAACCGCTACAGTACTTAAAGTTACTCTTGCTTTAAGTCTTTTTTTGAAAAAATGTTTTTTAAATTCAATAAACGAAAAATTTTCAAATCGATTTTTCTAGAAAACAGTGCATCACAATTTAATAATCCTGTATCATAAAGGCCTAAAACTCGAAGGTAAAAAAGTTATTCGATAAAATACCCGTCGCCTTACCCAAAACGGTCATCTATGACCGGTACTAAAAGTTCGTAATTGATGGAATTGGTTTTGTTTTTAGAAGATAAATAAGTGTAAAAGTTTTCGTTTTTCTAAATAGAAGCGTTCTGGAGATATTTAAGAAAAACTAATTCCAACACGCCATCTTCAAAGAGCGGACTAGGTGAATTGGGTTAAATTATCTTAAAATTATCTGAAGAATCTCCGGTCTTCGTTTGTCGGGAGAGTTTCTGGACACCCTGTATATCATACTAGTGACGTCCTCCATCTGGGAGTGATGACGTCATCGATCATTCTTTTAAATGAGAATAGGGGTCGTGTGATAGCTCATTTGAAAGGTAATTCAATTCTCTATTCAGTAATATAAACATTAACATAATTATTTATACGGGTTGTCAAAAAAAAAATTTTTGGATTAAATTTATTGACATAAAAAGAAGAATGTATGTAATTTATTTAATTTAAAATACATTTTACTGCTCTCAGAAAACTGAAAAAATATTTTATTTGAACAATAACCATTGCTTTTCGCTTAAATTAAATGTTCAAACTGTCACGAGGCTGATGGGTGGCGGCTTTAATATTGAATTTAAGCAAAAAACAATATTTATTTGCCAAATACATTTTTTCCTGTTTTCTGATAGAAAAAAAATGTATTTTGAATTAAATATATTACACACATTATTCTTTTTGTCAATTAATTTAACTCAAAAATATTTTTTGTACACCCTGTATAAATAATTATGTTAATGTTTATATCACTGAATTGAGAATTGAATTACCTTTCAAATGAGCTATCACACGACCCCTATTCTTATTTAAAAAAAATCATCGAAGACGTCATCACGCCCAGATGGGTGACGTCACTAGTATAATATACACCCATAAGTCGTAATTTAAAAAAAAATTGACCTGTTTTGGAAATTCTTTCCAAAATCGCCCATTTTCGAGAAAATGAATGTATTCCAACCTTTACGTGCTCACTGTATGTTCTTTATGTAGTGTTCAACACACCAGTGGTGTATCTACTTCATAATTTTTATTTACATCATTTGCATTTTTTAAATATGGGTTGTATTCTTTTCGTCAAGATATAAGAAATTTGACCTGACGCTGGTGGGATGTCCCTACCGATTTAGTATCATAATAAATAGTTGACGTTACTAATCCCTCAATTGTCTTTGCGACGGGTGGCAATAGTTTTGGAACCGCTACTAGGGCCGTACTTTATATTATTTACAGAACTGACTCGTTACCTATCAATGCAAATAAATTATTAAAATTAAAATTTCTAGACAATGTATTAAAAATTTTGTTTACTGTAGACGAATTCGTTTAGTCATCTGAAATTAACTTGCTTGGAATCAATTACAAACGATCACAAACAATTTTTATGTCCAATGCGCTCATTACGTGAATTTTATGGAGTTAGATTATAATGTGTTTTATATCGTTTTCACTTTAAACAAAATGGACTTCCGATAATGCAGCTTTCTATCTTTAAATAAAAAAATTAAAGAATCATTAGAAAGAGCATTAGTTAAAGATAAGATATACCTCTAATTATTATTCTATAGCTTTACACATAATTCTCGTGCTTATAGGTATTTAGGTAAAATTAAGTATCATTTATTTATCCAGAAAACATACATTATGGAACATTATGAAAGGGGGCAAACATATTTAAGTTTGACATTTGCACATTCAGGCAGTTATTTTCTTGCATTTAGATAGGTTAGATCGCGAGTATTCAAGTAAAATGTCTGAAGTCGGTGAAGCTAGTGCTAAGTGTAAAACACGTGTACATTTATCTGATGATGCCAAAGAAATTATTAGGAATGTTTATCAAACTGTGAAAGAAGATAATCCAAATCCAGAAGACGGTAAATTCCTCATCAAGACAACATCTCGACTGACAAGGATGCCATATACAACAGTGTGGAAAATTGTTACGAATAGAATTCAACCTCGTAAAAAGCGGAGTGACTTTTCTACACATAAAGCAGTAAATGAAAAAGATGCTGAGGTAATTAGAAGAGCAATTTACAATTTCTATTCAAAGAACCTAGTTCCAACGCTTAGTATGATCTACGATCAACTTGTTAAAGACTATTCCATTACTTATTCGCCTTCAACTTTATCAAGATTTTTGAATCACATTGGTTTTCGATACAAGAAAATTAATAAGCGATCATCAATAATGGATTCTCCTCGTCTAATTAAATGGAGAAATGAATACTTGGATGCTATATCTAAATTTAGAGATGAAGGAAGACCGATATTTTATCTAGATGAAACAAGGTTCGATACCCACGATACTGCTCAAAAAGGTTGGACAGACGATTCTAATTAAATGTGCACCCAATTATCCAATTAATAGAGGTCAGCGAAAAATTATTCTGAACATTGGATCCAAAAATGGCTGGCTTGGAGGGGAAAGTTTTTTACTATCGGCAAAAAACATTAAAGATTCAAAGCTGGACTACCATGAAAATATGACGAGTAGCTTGTTTAAGGAATGGTTTGAAAAGAAGGTGTTGCCAAATTTGCCTCCAAAAAGTGTAATTGTAATGGATAACGCAACGTATCACAGCGAACAAATTAGAAAAATCCCCGGTGTAGGTTCGACAAAAAAACAGATATCTGATTTTTTGTATGACAATGATTTGTACTTTAAAGAAACATATACAAAAGAAGAAATGTTGGAAGTTCTTCACACAAAAGTGTTTGAGAAACAATTTGTTATAGACGAATTAGCCAAACGTGATGGTCCTAATGTATTGCGATTACCTCCTTACTACTGTGTCTTCAACCCCATTGAATTAATCTGGAGCCAACTTAAGGAAAGTTTACGGCGAAACAACTGCTGTCCCAAATTTAGTAGCGAATCGGTGTCACATGTTGTAGAAGAAATAAAAAAGATTTCCCCAACACTGTGGCAAAATTGTGTTTCACATGTTATAAAAACGGAAGATCATTACAGAACATTAACCTCACATATTAAACATATAATTATAACATTAGATAACGATTCTAGTGAAGATGACAGCGATAGTGACATAGAGTTGTAATTTGTATTTATTTTTTTCCGTCTAAACTTCAAATTTTATTTTTCTATGTTATTTTTTATTATGTTATCTTTTTAATTCTGATTTTTGCTACCACTTTTTTAATCTTTTATTGTTATTGTCATTAATTTCCTTAATTTCTTTAATTTGTTCATTTCTCTTATTTCATTGTACATAATAATGTACCTATAACTACATAGATATAAATACGTAATAAATATGATATTTAAATTTATATTTATTATTCCAACCCCATTAAAATATTATATCTACTTGAAGACTTGAATTTTTTTTGTTAAGGGGATGGGTACGAACTTTCGGCTTTAAGCCGTTACGTTATTACCGAGGGCCGAAAGTCCCTGAAAACTTCTATAATGTTTATTTTAATTAGTTACAGGGGTGAAAAAATAAAAGAAAATTTAGTGTGATTTTTAATTTCAAATATCTCATTCAAAATAAACTTTTAATTCATTCCAAGGGACTTTCGGCCCTCGGTAATAATGGTAGGGGAGCCCAAGCGGGGATTTCTGCAGTTACTCGAGCGCGTCAGATTATCATATGGGGAGAAACCTGGTACCCTGTACATGTACCTCTACCATATATTGGCTCTTAACACAGGGGAGTTCGTTAAGGGGGACCCGAAAAAAAAAATCTATTCTTAAAAAAACTCGAAATTGTCAGATTAAGATAAGGTAAGTTAAGTACATGCAAAAGAGTCTATATTTCAAAAATCTGACGATTTAAGCCGGGCGTAAGGAAATGGGCGAGTCTCAAAGTTTCACAAGAAAAAAGCGAATATTTCGCGAAATGATTGACAGATCGAAAAACTAAACAATATGTGCTCAATATTTTTTAAAAATCTATCGAATGATACCAAACACGACTTCCCATGGAGAGGGGTGGGGGGTAAATTTAATATTTTAAATACGAATCCCACGATATTTCGCGAAATGAACATCAGATGGAAAAACTGTAAAATACACTTATTCAATATTTTTGAAAAATCTATCGAATGACACCAAACACGACCCCCCACGGAGGTGGAGTGGGGGGTTACTTTAAAATCTTAAATGGGAACCCTCATTTTTTATTGCAGATTTGGATTCCTTACGTAAAAATAAGTAACTTTTATTCAAAACATTTTTTCGAATTATGGATAGGTGGCGTTATAATCGGAAAAAACGATTGTTGGAAATGGAAAATTAAATTAAAAAATAGCAAGCGCCCACTAAAATGGAAAACTTTACTTAACTTTTTTTGTTTTTAGGACCTACTCTTCACAACCAAATAGGTCCCCAAAGCGCTCGAGTGACTGCACATTTAGCATACTTTGCTCCCCTACCATAAAGTAATTTTTCATTCTGCGTTTAAATTTTTCAAAAATACTTACATATTAGTTTTCTCAGGATTCGAAAAAAAAATGATTACATTTAAAACACATTGAAAATTTTGACAGGCGTCAAAATTTTGCATTTGTTCCTTTCCCCTTAATTTTAGCGAATCCGCTCCTGGAGGGTTTGTTGTTTGTTATTATGATACTAAATCGGTAGGGACATCCCACCAGCGCCAGGCCAAATTTCTTATATCTTGACGCGAAGATAATACATAATTTTTTTTCAATATACGAGGTGTTCCGTAAGTAGTAGTACCAACGAAGAGTTGGTGATAGAGGGGGCTTAAACATATACGAAAAATAAGTTTTATTGTCTTAGCTCAAATTAAAACATGCATATGTTTAACCGCACATTTCTTGTGTTCTGTATAATAACAAATAAATAACAATTTAATTAGGAAGAAGAATGTACATCAAAACAACTTTGACAATAAAAAAAGCAGAAATAATAATAATATCAAACAATACAAAAATTACAAATAATTTAAAAATAAAAAAGACATCTCTTAAACCATTAGTTCAAGGACAATAAAACTTATTTATTCGTACGTGTATTAGCCCCCCCCCCCCTAACACCGACTCTTCGTTGATCCCCTACTTACGGGACACCCTGTATATTCAATGTTCAAAACATGTAGTCGAAAAATCTTTAATTATTTTGCTTTACTTTATACAATCATGAGTGCGCTAATAACCGGCAAAATAACGCAAAAGATGGGAAACATATTAAGTTGTGAGATAAAAATAAATCAAACTAGTGGAGGTGGGATATTTAGCGAAAAAAACTGACATTCTATTTATAACACTTACATTCTATTTATTGTTTCTCACCTTTAGACGTATCAGAGCTCAGAGCAGAGGAGTATGTCAATTAAAATTTTCACTGTCACAGTGGCAGTTGCCAAACTCGTCCGATACGTCTAAAGGTGGGAAACAATAAGTAGAATGTACATTTTTACGTTTTTATCGCTAGCTCTTCCACCTCCACTAGTTTCATTTTTTTTATCTCACAACTTAATATGTTTTCCATCTTTTGCGTTATTTTGCCGGTTATTAGAGCACTTATCACTATACTTCACGTTATACTTACATTTTTCTAAATATTTTCTAAATTTCACTAAAAAAAAAGAATAATTATTCGTGTATCAAAATTGTTTTTAAAATTGTGTTCAATTTTTGTCGTCATAAAACTCAGTGGTGTACCTACTGACTTATTAAATATTGAAGCTAAGTACATATATGGAAATAAAACAAATATTATAATAAACAACTGTTAATGGAGAAAATTTAATCTGTATAAAAAAATTAAAAATGATAATTATGTGCCAAACCGCGCAAATACTCAATTTTGTCTCTATAAATATAATCAGAAACTATGTTTTTGATGCGTTCGTCAGCTTGGCGATACTTTTTTAATTTTATTGGTGGTTGATTACCGGACACTAATTGTTCATAGAAAATATCACGACCCTTTTGAATTTTTCGCAGCCCATCGATAAATTTCCAAATACTCTTCGTTGTAGGATGATTGACACCTAATTCCGTTTGAAGTCGTCGATGAGCAGCTTCTGCGTGGTTGTTAGTACGGTCTTCATCATTACCCGTTGGTATAAATTCCATAGTTCTGGTGGAAACAGGGCGGAACGTCTTCCATTTCCACGTCTATTGGGACGACCGATATAATTGTCTTCCAACCAGTTTAACAGTGGCTGAAGTTCTTCTGGTAGGTGATTTCCTAATACATCAAAGAACTCGTCCATATCTTCAACAGGAACAGAAGAAAGTGAAATGACCATTCTAGCTTTCAGTGCAAAGTCTGGGTCATTATTGTATTGCGCAGTTAATCCCATTTCAGCCAACTTTTTCTTCATATTTTTTACCAAATTGAAGAAACAACCATGTATTACAACATTGGGAAAACAGTCGGTAATTGCGGTAATTGCAGCTCGTTCAAAATCACAACTTCAGATACGGGACTCAAATCGGGAAGCATTCCTTTAACTGCTTCAAACAGTTGTATATAAGTTGTACGTTGTTTATTGGGTAAAAGCGCTTAAAAAATTGGATGAACTCCGCCGTGCTTTTTGACCATTCCAACATATACTTGTGAAAATGGTTTGGGCGAAATCGAAAATGTTCCATCAACATACCAAATGTTTGTTTGCAAATGTTGAACCCATGTCGCCCTTCCAAATATTAAAATTCTATTGTTAGATGGTCCACTATCGTACAATAAGAAATTTTCTTCGATTTCTGGATGAGGCCTGTACACTGTGTAACGTTCTAAGTGTAAACTCTTCCAAGGTATTGTAGTTCATTGGAGTTTCATGCACCTGATTGCGTTTACGTCGTATTATTTTTTTAGCACTGCGTTGTTAGGAAGAGCACCTTCTCCAGCTTGTGACACATTTCTTATGCACTCGTTAATTATTTGTGCTGTACTTTCCACACTACTTTCTGCCCGACTTTGATTTTTGTAATAACTTCAGCCATTTCCACATTCACTGCTGAGAAATCATGAGCATGTTCATTAATTTCTTTTATCACTTCTTCACCACTAGTGTGAAGTTTTGCGTTACAGCGCCCGACTTGTTCACACCGCCAAAACTTTACACTTTCATCACGTTTACTGTCCTTTTCAAAAATAAACAAATGTCCGTTATACGTAAATTTTTCGTTTCCTCGTTTGCTTAAAACCTTTGGCTCCATGTTGTTTCAACTAGCGAAAATGAACTAAAATCTATGAGTAATAAAATGCAAAATTATTTTTAAGAAAAGCAGGTAACGAGGAAAGATGGCCAAATGGCTACGATTTTATTGCTTGTTCATCTGGTTTTGAGAAAATTTGTTCTTGTAGGTATTGTAAATGTATAAAAGCAATATGATCAGAGAACAACGAACACAGAGAAGCATTCCTTTGAATTTTCGTGGCTAAGCCGCGAATGACACTAAACCAACCAGCAGCAACTAGGGAACCAATAGTCAGTGGGCATATCACACAATATAAATTCGTAAATAAAATTAAGCATTTATTGAAAATCATATTGATTGGAACCATAAGTGCAGTTATCTTGTCTTCCTCCAACCTCAGCGGCTGCTCATCAACACCTTTTTCGGGTATATTACCAAGATCAAGTGTGGCTTGGTTATCAGCTATATCCAAAAGACTGGGGATGGAAATTAGTCGACAGTTCATTAGAACCAATTCAAACTTTACTTCTGCCTGCGCCGGAAAAACTCCTGAACACAATTTTTTGCAAGTGTAAAAAGGGATGTAGCGCTAAATGTGGTTGCAAAAAAGTTGGACTGTTTTGTTCGGTAGCATGTACTAATTGTCAAAACCGGTCGTGCTCCAATGTTGAATCACCAACAATAATTGAGGATTCGTTTGATTCTATTTAGTCCTGTCGCCAGGGGGGGGGGGTACAACGGCCTCCTGTATTCAGATGGACTTACCCAAGTTTTTATTATGTATTTTGGCCCGAAGAACACGAATTTTTTGGGTAACAGTTGATCCGGATGTCGATAAGATTGTTACAATCAAAGAAGTTGAGCAATTATATAACAGCGATTTCTCGCAACACAAAACATGTTTTTGTATTTTTTGGGCCATTCTAACCAAAAAATGTTCCTACAAGTTTTTTCGTAGGATGCATAGTTTTCGAGATAAACGCGGTTGAACTTTCGAAAAATTGCAATTTTTGAACCCGAATAACTTTTGATTAAAAAATAAAATAGCAATTCTGCTTACCGCATTTGAAAGTTCAAGTCAAATTCTATCGGTTTCGAATATATACATTGCTAAAAATTTATGTGTTTATTGCTAAAAAAAGCTATAAACACATAGTGTTTCCCGTGCCTAATACATGCGTTTACATGCATGCTACGTAGAAATAGCCTCGCTTGCACTTGTACCTACTCTACTTACTCGTTCGATTTTAAATGAGAAATCATTGAAAACATCACTCCAGCACTAGGTGTTTATACTTTTGTTTAACAATAAAATAATAAATTTTTAGCAATGCAAATAACTAAAACCGATATACTTTGACTTGAACTTTCAAATGCGGTAAGCAGAATTGCTATTTTATTTTTTAATCAAAAGTTATTCGGGTACAAAAATTGCAATTTTTCGATTTTTTGAAAGTTCCACCGCGTTTATCTCAGAAACTATGCATCCTACGAAAAAATTTGTAGGAACACTTTTTGGTTAGAATGGCCCAAAAAATACAAAAACATGTTTAGTTTTGCGAGAAATCGCTGTTAGGTAATTCCTCAACTTCTTTGTTTATAACAATCTTATCGACATCCGGATCAAGTGTTACCCAAAAAATTCGTGTTCTACGGGTCAAAATACATAAAAAAAACTTGGGTAAGTCCATCTGAATACAGGAGGCCGTTGTACCCCCCCTGGCGACAGGACTAATTGAGGAGCCATGCGATATTTCATTATTGGGGCAATTTACTTGTACCCAGGATGAACAAGAAGAAGAAAAACTAGAAGGTGAAGAAGAAGAAGAACAAGTAGAAGAGAAAGGAGAAGTATTAGAAAATTATGAACCACTTGAATAAATTTTCCATTTTTTTTTAATTAATAGCCCTTTTTATAACTTTTATCGTAAACATGAAGAGAAGTATCCATATTGCTGAAATGTGGTCTCGAGGTAACGAAGTACAAAACACTCGAAGAAGTACCACAAAATATTTATATCAAAAGGTCATAGACGGACGCGTTTCGGCGCATCACGAGCCACCATCAGCTTAAAAATACAGGAACAAAGACAAAGGACTCTCCTACAATGAAATATGGGAATTATAAGCATAATATGGTGACAATGCTCACCTCAATTAAGAAACTTACCAGACCAGGAAGGAGGAAGAATCCACTAGTTTACATTATCTATGGTTCTATAAACTTCATTATTATGTGTTTTTTAAGTTATATTGACATTATGTTGTAATTTGACTATAAAAAAAATTTATACACAAACAAAAAAAATGTATAGTCAAATTACAATATAATGTCAATATAACTTAAAAAATACAGAATAATGAAGTTTATAGAACCATAGATAATGTAAACTAGTGGATTCTTCCTCCTTCTTCTGGTAAGTTCCTTAATTGAGGTGGGCGTTGTCACCATATGTTTATAATTCTCATATTTCATTGTAGGTCAGTCCTTTGTCTTTGTTCCTGTATTTTTAAGCTGAGCCGAAAAGCGTCCTTGTATGACCTTTTAATTAATATAAATATTTTGTGGTACTTCTTCGAGTTTTTTGTACTTCGTTACTTTTATCATTTTTAATCCTTGCCAATATCAACTATTCAATAGCTTCAAATTAAACAGAATCATAACAGATCCGTGGAATTGGAATACTGGCGTAACTACGTTAAAAAACGCGCTCAGTACACTACTTCAAAGGTGGTGTGGAAACGTGTGCACATATTATGATGATTACAACTTTTTGAATCGGTATATCTCAAAAACGGTGGCTCTTAGAAAAAAAAAAAGGATTTAAACATTTTTTATAGGTAATTATCTAATCTACATTTTTTGTTCAAACTAATTTTATGATAAAACTTACCGTTTCGCTGAAAATTGCTAAAAACCATATTTTATGACCCGCGTAAATTTTTTAGCTCGGGTCGGATTTATGAGGACTTTTTAGATTTCATTTAAGATGGTATTTTATGACAACATGAAAAATATATTCACCCATTCCGACATATCTCTCCCACTAAAAATACGACTGCTAAAGTGCTATGTATTTTCAGTCTTGCTGTATGGCGCAGATACATGGACACTGAAGGAAACATTAATGAGAAAGCTAAAAGCATTCAAAATGTGGGTGTATCGACGCATCTTCAAAATATCCTGGACGATTTACACCACCAACGTAGAGATACTGCGCCGAATTAAAAAAAAACGCCGAGGGAAAATAAAAAGAAATCTCTTTCACAATTAAGATACGGAAACTTGAGTACCTCGGTCATATTATGAGACATGATAAATATCATATACTCCAACTGATAATACAGGGTAAAATAGAAAACAAACGCGGACCCGGAAGAAAAAGACACTTATGGCTTCAAAACTCACGCCAATGGTTTGGACTAACATCGATTGAGTTATTCAGACATGCCGCAAACAAAATTAAAATTGCTATGATGATAGCCAACGTCCACAACGGACAAGCCACATGATGAAGAAGAAGATGGTATTTTGAACAATCCTACCAATTTTCAGCTTGATGGTAATTTTTGTGCAACCTCGGATATGTAAGTTCACCGGAGGATTACATATTTTTCTATGGATGCTATACAATGTGCCACTTCTCTCACTACTTACATACATTCAAAACGAAACATTTCTCACGCAGTGAGAAAAGCCAGAAAGTCTTCTTTCTCAATTGTTGTACAATATACTATTTTTCACAACTACTTCAATATGGGTATCAAATGAATGAAAGGGCTTGACTATTAATAAAGACTTCATTATAGCAAATCAAAAATGGCGGGTTACATATTTAATTTCACAACTACCTCAATATGCGTATCAAATTAAGGGGCTTGACTAGTAAAAAAGAGTTCATTATAGAAAATCCAAAATGGCTGCCAACAGAATGGCGGATAACATTTCTTCCTTGGGCGTACTGTTATACGCCCATGTACTGTTTTTTTATTTTTATTGACTTCCAAAAGTTCGTTGTTCTCTAATACAGTAAAACCTGTCAATAAAGGTCACTAAAAATGACAGAACTATTGGCCGATATAAAAAGGTGGCCGCTAATACCAGGTGTTGTAGTCTACAAATTTTGGTTTGAGGAACTTTGAAATTTTTTAAACAAATTCAAAAGATTATCTTTTGTGTTCCGGAAAAATGTTTTAGGTTTTTTGGGTCATTTTAAACAAGAAAGTTATTTTGTCATTTTTCTCAAAAGTTGATAGTTTTTGAGTTATAGGCGATTTTAAATCGGAAAAATGCGAAAATCGCTGTTTTATAAGGTTAAAAACTCATATTTAAATTATTATTTTTAAGGTTGCCAAGTGCTTAAATTAAAGTTTTAACATTCATTTTCAAGATTCTGAAGAGTAGTCTGGTCTAACTTCAATTTAGACCTTTGTTTTTTAATTGCTAATAATGCGCGTCCATCCGATTTTTACGCCGGTGCGGTGGCGCTCTATTTCAAAAATCTCCTATGTTGCCCCTGAAAACATTTTTTTAGTTTTTTTTTAGTTTTTTTTTTGGGTGATTCTAAACAAACAAGGTATCTTGTCATTTTTCTGAGAAGTTAATAGTTTTGAATTATAAGCGATTTAAAATATGAAAAAGGCGAACATACATATTTTCGCCTCATATTTAAATTATTAACTTTAGGTTGCAAAGTGCGTAAATTGAAGCAGGCATTCATTTTCACGATTCTGAAGGGTAATCGGGTCCAACTTCTATTTAGACCGTTATTCTTTAATTGTTAATTATACGGGTCCATCCGATTTTTATGCCGTATACTATTTAAAAAATATCATATTTTGCTCTGAAAAACCTGGCTCATTCTAAACAAAAAAGGTTTCTTGTCATTTTTCCGAGAAATTAATAGTTTTCGAGTTATAAGCGATTTAAAATATGAAAAATGCAAAAATACGCATTTTTGGGACTTAAAAACTCATATTTAAATTATTATTTTTGAGGTTTCCATGAGCTTAAATCGAAGCTTAAGCATTCATCTTTAGGATTCTGAAGAGTAATCGGGTCTAACTTCCATTTAGTCTGTAATTCTTTAATTGTTAATTACAGAAGTCCATCCGATTTTTATGCCGTATGTATACTATTTCAGAAAAATCTTCTTTTGCTCCGAAAAACATTTTTTTAGATTTTCTCGCTCATTCTAAACAAAAACGGTTTCTTGTCATTTTTCTGAGAGGGTAATAGTTTTCGAGTTAAATATGCAAAATGTGAAAATACGTATAGCGTATTTTCGCATTTTTCAGATTTTAAATCGCTTATAACTCGAAAACTATTATCTTCTTAGAAAAATGATAAAACCATTTTTGTTTATAATTGCCCAAAAAACCTAAAAATTTTTCGGGGCAAAATCGGAGATTTTGAAATAGCCTACGGCATAAAAATCAGATGGACGCGCATAATTAACAATTAAAAAACAAGGGTATAAATTGAAGTTAGACCCGATTACTCTTCAGAATTATAAAGATGAATGCTTAGGCTTCAATTTAAGCTCTTGGAAACCTCAAAAATAACAATTTAAATATGAGTTTTTAAGCCTCGAAAATGCGCATTTTCGCATTTTTCAGATATTAAATCGCCTATAACTCGAACACTATCAACTTTTGAGAAAAATTACAAGATACCTTTCATGTCTAGAATGATCCAAAAAACCTAAAAATATATATTTTGGTGCAATAAAGGGGATGTTTTGAATTTGTTTAAAAAAATTGTTTTAACAATTTCTGACAAAAAAATAGCTCTTCACTCTTCAGATTTGTTTAAGGAGGATATTTTTGAATAGGAATCTGCAAAGAAAGCGAATCATAATTTTTTTTCAGACTAGAGCGTCCTCACAATATGGACTATCTATTTTCTTTGTAATAAACTAATAAGATATAAACTGTTTATTGATAAACGTCCTTTGCAACAGTGTCAATCCTCCTACCCAATTTTTTATTTCTTCGCTTCCGTTTTAAGGAACGATTATGTAACAGTACCTAATTAAACAATAATTGTACCTATGTTATATCGTCTTATACCCGATTTTTGTTAATTCATGAATTCTCGAAACAATTGCATTATCAGTCATTCAAGTATATTCATTTTTGAAACAACGCGTTCACATTGAACATGCAAATCTTTGTTTTTTAATTCGATTAATTATTTGGTTGCAAAAATATATATAACTCTCCAGTAACTCCGCCACTGTTCAAATAAACGAATCAGAAAGAATTTTGTTTGGTGACATGCAGGTGTATACAATTATGAACGCGGTGTTGCCGCGTTCATGAAATACGATGCAAATTTAACGTTAGGCAGAGAGGGAAGAACTAACTAATAGTGTTCTTTTGTTGTTGAATTGAAACAAACTAGAAGTACTGGATGTGCCAATCACAATTTGGTTTTTTATTACTTAAAATTTGATACCTACTTTAAATGTTTAAACTTATTTTAACATTAAAACAAAATTCTTAATATCGTGTTAAAATCATCAATATGGCAACGTCAATTTAAAACCCACTACTTAATTCTGCCCAGACTACAGTGTTGCCGATACTCCAAAATTTCCTTAAGTATAATATATACAAAGTTGCTTCAATTTATTAGTGAAGGCCCATTGAAATTTTAAGTACCTAGTTAATTAATTTATATATTTTTTAAGAATATTTTCATATTATCTTTCTAACAGTGTCATTGACTAACAATTGAATACTAAAATAGAGAAAACATTTTCAGAATATATAAACTTGGGAATTTTAGGAAATATATCTGACAACCTTGATTCGAAAGCCGGTCTCTTTGATATCAGTATGAGTGCTGATTATGTTGGAAAATTATTGGTGGATAAACTATAGGTATTAGTACCCCGTTAGTAGGTACATATAATAATAATTTTATGTTGAAATTATTATAGATTAGGGAAAATTTCTTATTAACGTAGAAAATCATCCTACCCTCAATACCCCTTATTCCTTCAATATTGTACAGAAATTTTGGGTTCTTTTCGAATTTAAGAAACAGTTTCTCTTGGTTGAAAATGTTGACCGTGAAATTTAAAAGATTATCATTTAGGTCTGGATCCCGCGTATGAAAAAAAAGTTGATTAATAGCAAGCTGAAAATTTGTTAACAGCTTAAGGATGTCAAGTCGGACAAACTTTGATGTATGGGAACACTGGAACAGGGGAAGTTTTAATTGTGGAACAGGTTAAATATTTGAAACGTCAGACCACGAAAACGTCACATGTATTTTGTCCGACAGAACTTCCAATTGATTTGTTACCCTTTCATCATTAAACTGTCGTGCAAAAATTAGACTGCTATTTATCACCAAATGGGCATTTTAATGAGTGGAACACGTCAAACATGTTAAATGACAGGTGATAAATAGCAGTCTGATTTTTGCATGAGAGTTTAATAAAAGGGTAACAAATCAATTGGAATTGAGTCGGACAAAATACATGTGACCTTTTCGTGGTCTGACGTTCCAAATTTTTAACTTGTTCCACAATTAAATCTTCCCCTGTTCCACTGTTCCCGTACATCAAAGTTTGTCCGACTTGACATCCTTAAGCTATTAATAAATTTTCAGCTTGCTATTAATCAACTTTTTTTTCATACGCGGGATCCAGATCTAATTATAATATTTATATTTTATGTTATAAAAGTTTAAAAGTCTATTAAAAGATTAAGTATGGCAACGGGAATGGTCATATCTGGCATTTCCTAGAATTCATAATTAATACTAAAAATAAATAATAAATATAACTGTCAAAAATTGGTCGAAAATTCGGAAATATATCAGTTAGCGATTAACTGACTGGCGATGAACCGGCGGCATCGAAACGGCCGGCGATGAATCGGCCGGCGATGAATCGGCCGGGGATGAACTGGCGGCATCGAAACGGCGGCGATGAAACGTCCTAGACCCGAAATACGTCCACCGACAACAGCCATTTCCTATTTATTAGATTCACTGACAGTAGGTACAAATCTAAGCTTATAATTTTTACAATATATAAAAATTTAGTAATAGTTAGGCAACCAATTATTCAGCCACATACTAGGGGTAAATAGCATTTAGGTATTTTTGTAAACTATTATAATTTAAATCTCGAGTAGTTGATAATTAAATTTTTTACTAATTAAAAGAAAAAAAAGGTAGAAAAATATAGTATTCTACTCGCATGTAATGGCATTACTCACTCTGATGAATTACGACACTCGCCTACGGCTCGTGTCGCAAACTTCATTACATGGTCGTTGAATAATATACTATATTATTATTCAGGTTTACCCCATACTGTTCTCACTTTCCCTAACAGCCCGTTCCCACTTGTTGTGTGTCGGATCTGTATTTTAATCGGAAGTTCCAGTGGCAGAGCATTTTATATGGAGCTATGTATTCACATTTATCGGAAACCGATTTTTTGTCGGCACCGACAGGCAAGCGTCCACAGACCCGCATCGCACGCATCGTACGCAGCGGATTTTAGTTTGTACAAAAACTTATGTAACTGCGTCCACTGATCCGCATCGTACGGATCGCATCATCGGTAATGCCGAAGGGTTGCTTCAAGGGGCAACTTTTGCAATGCGTGCCGATGAATCATTCGAAATGCCGACCAGTGGACGCACCCCACGTTCTCTTTTCGGAATTTCGCTTGGCCCAGTGGGAGCTAATCTACGGCTAATTTGCATTTGATGATGATCTTCTTCGTAATGAAACAAGTAAACTCAGTTTTAACTTTTATTTTATATATAGGTATATTCAGGTAAAAATATTACAGCCCATAAGTTGATTATGGAGTTTAAAATATCATAAATTTTACTCATTTTAAAACTATTACTCATTCAAAGTGTGTTAAAAGTACAGTTTGGCCAAACTGTTTAAAAACATAGAAAGTATTTTACCGATTTCAGAAAGGCAACTTTAATTATTAATCTTTAAAGAAACTTTTACTGATGTAGTTACTATTTTCCATTTAAACCAAATTGTAACAGCTTTGTTTATTCCTTTATATCAAAACGTATAATTAGTTAGAAAATGGGTGATACTATGCGGTCTACTATTCTGCTATAGCTTGAGGTCTATCGGGAGAATTGGTGTATAAGCTGAAATATTTAAAATGACATGTGAGAGTTTTATCAGTATAGTGTGATTTTTAAATAATTTAATATCTTTGATATAGGTACATCAATATAAAATACAATGTGATCACTATTTGCAAATACACTTTTTTTTTCATTGTTTTAAATGGTATATTGTATATTAGTATTGCATTTTGTAGTAAATGTTATAGGCTTTCTTTTAATATCAGGTTGTATGTACCTAGCATGTTTCGTTTTGTAGATATTTCGTTCAACGTTTTACGTTTTTGTGGATTTTTTATTACTAAACAGATACATTAAAATATCATACTAATAAATGTAGTTATATGCATAAATCAATTATTAAATTAAATAAACAACCAATTAATAAATAACCAATAAGTAAATAAAAAACAAATTTTAAAGTCTACCTTAGTATTTTTTCTACCCTAGCAGGTAGTGGCATCGGCAATCCGATCGCTGCCGATACAGTGGACGCAGTATGAAAAATTAATCCGATGCGTACCAAGCGTACGATGCGGACCTGTGGACGCTTGCCTTAGGCGGCGTTCATACTCTGGCGATAAAAGATAAGCGATATATCGTAAACCATTAGTCTAAGAAATGAAGCTTAAAATAGGACAAATCCTCTCAATTTTGACAGAATATACCGATTTGCATAAAAATTTGGGATTAACTTCACCTTACCCTCTACTTCAATATCTATATTGTGCCGACGGGCGCTTTTTATTTTTTAACTGTGAAAACTACCCCTTATTGCCAAAATTTATAAAAAAAGCTTTGAATCTATAAATAGAGTGAAATTTGTTCCGATGAATGAAATAATAATTATCTGATAATCTAATTATAATTATTGACTATTTCAATGTTTAAAAGTTAATTTTTTAAGAGTGAAAACTACCCCTAATTACTCAAATTTATAAAAAGCTGAGAGGATAAAATTTGGATCGGATGATTTAGATAATTTGGCATGCACCAATCTAAAGTTTTCACCAATGAACGATGCGAAAGGCATGATATGGTCTTTGAGAATCTCTTCCACGTATCTTTGAGCATTCACACTACCTATATTGAACACAATAAGATCCGTACGAGCTTTGTAAGAGATATTTCCCCAAATCATTATTGATCCTTCTCGGTAAGCCGCTGTTCCAGTTATAGTGCATGGAGCAAATCTTTTATTTTGACGTCTGTAGACACGCTAAGGTCCATCTGGACCTCTTAGGGCTATTCTGCTCTAATCTCAGAACATTATGTTCTTCCATTCCGCCACAGTATAGTTGGCATATTTTCACACAAAACCAAGTCTAGCTCTACGGGGTTGTGGGAACAGTTGTGGGGCGCGAACTGGACGGAAAGCCCTCAAATTTACATCTGTCAATCCTCTTCTAATGGTACGTTCATTTACACTAACATTTATTAGCTCAAAAAGACGTGTACAAGCTACAGAACAGGTGCAAAAGCGATCTCTCAACACGTTGCTGACAATGAAGCAGTCATTTTGAATTGTAGTACATTGATGTCAGCATTATGTTTGTTTGAATTTTCTCATAAGATTTTTAAACATTGGATTTTTGCTAAGCATCCCTCACGATAACGACTTTCGAAGTGGAAGTCGCGAGGTCAATAAATTAATTTTAAACTAAACTTGTGGCTTTTTCCAAATAAAACAGTAAATTACATAATTATGCCACAAGGAAATAACTTCAGAACAATATTTTAAATATTTTTTTTATATCCTTTAAATCAATGTTCTTTCCATTTAATCTTTTTTATTTTTTTTAGCGCCGCCAGTTAAACTTAAGCTAAAACGACATGTGCCGGCATCTTCAGTCTTGTGTTCATTGGATGGTAAGATCTTCCCGACTTTTATTTTAAATTATATCAAAACCCTGTATACCATTTTCGTGTTTAATTGCTGGTCAGTATGCGGCAAAATACACAGTACTGAAATGAATATTGAAATGTTTATGATTATTTATATATCTATAATACATGATATAGCCTTGCAAACATCATCCACGACGACGCACGTTTCCGATAAAACAGATGTGCAAGATGCTCTCTGACCAGTGGCGGATCTACGGGGAGGAAAAATGAGGAAATTTCCAGCCTAACAAGGTTAAAAATTAAAGAAAAAAAATTGTTCAAACATAAAAATATATTAATATTTATATTAATATTTGCAACATCCAACTATTTTAAACATAATATGTAGTATAATATAAAATCTTAAACCTTTTAAAGGGTTTTTACCCATAACTTTTTGGTGTCTCACGCATGCATGTTATTGCAAGTATGACCTTAGTCAATTCTTAACCTTAGTCAACTTTTACAACATTGTGTCTTATTAATTAGGTTATACTTATCATTTTAGGGCTTAACACTGATGATGGATTACTTGTTCCGAAATTGTTGATCCGATTGTTGATCCGAAAACGTTTTGTTTTGTGATGTAACCCTTATTAGGGTCTTTTAAATATACCTTTTACAAAGGATTCTGTATTGTTTAAAAATATATTAGCTCACATGAAACCGAAATCACAGTCAGACAAATTCAACCCAATAAACACGCTAGATAGGAAAATTAAGGGAACTTAAGTTAATAAGTTATTCTTTATGTCTTATGTAATCTGAGTTTATCTTTTTTTATATCTTTTAGTTGGTTTTTCATTGGAAGTTCCATCGTAAACCAAATTTGCCTTGGGAGGGACTACTTTGTTTTGTGATGTAACCCTTATTAGGGTCTTTTAAATATACCTTTTACAAAGGATTCTGTATTGTTTAAAAATATATTAGCTCACATGAAACCGAAATCACAGTCAGACAAATTCAACCCAATAAACACGCTAGATAGGAAAATTAAGGGAACTTAAGTTAATAAGTTATTCTTTATGTCTTATGTAATCTGAGTTTATCTTTTTTTATATCTTTTAGTTGGTTTTTCATTGGAAGTTCCATCGTAAACCAAATTTGCCCTCCCAAGGCAAATTTCTAGATCCGCCAGTGCCTCTTGCACAAAAAATAAATTAATTCTAGTCCTCAATACCGAAACGGCAGACGGTGACCCCTTCAGCATTCCCCATATGTACGCATCTGGTGGAGTTAGTTCTGGTGAATGGCAGCTTCAAAAATGATCGCACAGTATTCGAAGAGACTCACTGAAAGTGTGACAGGTTATCCCGTACTGCTGAAACCATTGCTGATTCTAAGCTAGGACCAGTTTCGTGACCTTTTCCGTATGGGCCAAAATAGTACTCCACTATCAAAGTTTTTTCTGCAAAACTGAGAACCATCCTGAAGTGTCTAACATTAACATGATATGGGCAAACGTTATAACAACGTTCAGAAACCACTCAATACGTTTCGGCACATGACACATACAAATTTGAGGCATACGAATTTCAGTACTGTTTATTTTGCCGCATACCGTATATGCTAGGGAGCATTCGTAAAAAATAAAATTTGTTATAGTTAACTTAATTAACGGATAAACTAGATTAGAGGAATGAACTGATTACTAAATGGGTCGTTACAATTTGGTAAAAAAGTATTGATTATTTTTAAAATGAGTATTGGCTCATTAAATTTAATAATTTATTATTAAAAGTTGATAATAACTGCCTTTTAGTCTCGAGTTCTTAAAAATTTCAATATAATTTCAAAATTAAAGTCATTAAATTGTCTGGCCAAAAAATTTAAGCGAACCATTAATCTTAATTTTTTGTGTTCTTTTCAAATATGCAAACGGATTTTGCAAATTTCAATATACAGGGTGTTGTTTGAAGGTCACAATGAATTTATAATTTTGTTTATTCCGGACCTGGATTTTTCTTGTGATTACCACTTGTGTGGTTTGGTTTCTAAATGAGACATATGTGTACCAAATATCAAAAAAATGTAAAAGGTCGTTCTAAAGTTATGGATCCAGAAATAAATGGGTAAAATCGATAAAACTCGGCTATAAAAATCGGTGAGGCAATAAATGTAGTATATCTAGACCCGCATGAGTAACCTCTATTCACCATTCAAGTATTTCTGTTTCCCAATGAAACACCCTGTAGTACAGCAAAGTAGGATGTTAGGAAACAAAAGGTGATACACGAAAATACTTATTAACTTATGTAATGATTGCAACATAGGTTTTATTTTAAAGTAATATAATGATTATATTTTAGATATCATTAAGAAGAATTTAGAACCAATTAGAGAATGCTCAGAACGGAAAAAAATTGCCCAGGATATTTATTACAACAAGAATGGTAATTCAGGTGTAAGTCCAATGACACGTGAAACTCAAAAGCGACCCGTTAAACATCGATTAGGCAGAATTGCATACACTGGTACCAGCACTTCAGCAGTTCCACCAAAGAAACGTCTCACCAAAAACATTACTCTCAACAATACCATTAGGCACAGACTTAAGCGAACCAATTACGCACAGATGCGTATAGATAAAATACGGGAACAACAAAGATTGCAGTCTACAGTAGCCGGGGATTCAACTGTGAATATGCGAAAGACAGTAATTAGATTAAGACGTACAGTACCTAATGTACGAACAGTACCTAATGTACCCAGACTCCAAGTCCAAATAAAAAATAATCGCGTATTGGCTACACGATTCAAATTGGTGCTGAATGAGGAAATTCAATCACAGTTGGAATCTTTAAAAGACTACTATACAGGAGAAATAAATACAAATGTTAAAGTTGTTCCTGAAGCCACAATTACTACCATTGATCAGAGATTTTCCCGTTTAAGTTAAGTAAGTAAGTTGTACATAAATTGCTACATCTAAATGTCTTCTCCTATACGTCATATAATCTCAATACTGTTCTAAAGCTATTGTGGCATCAAAGCGGCGTATCCATTTCGCGAGATTGCCGCGCGCGGCTTGACAAAAAACTAACAAAATTTGTCTCGTCTCGAACATCGTTCGACCGCGGCAGTGTTCGATATACCGTGCGTAAAGACAGGTTTGTTTTCTAGAGTAACACTTTCGAGTGTAGTTGAGTGTACACTACACTGGTTAGTGGCAAACGAAAATTACAGGTGTACCACTAAACAAAGAAACGTTATAGTGTAAATAGTTAATCGTTGAGTTACTTGGTTAGGTTAGAAACAACAAAATAAAAATTAAATCAAATTAAAATTTGTAGGTAATATACTTCTTAAAATTACTAAATGCTTTTTGAAGATATTAGATTTAAATTAAACTAAAAAGAAAAAGATAGTCTGTTGTAAACAAACGCATCTGACAGCTAAAAATTGTCAAACTAGTTTGGATGTTACTGCGCAATACGAGTGTAGCGAGTGTAAGGAACATACCTAGCGTTTTATCAAATACCATAGACTATATATATATATATATATATATATATATATATATATATATATATATATATATATATATATATATATATATACAACTATTGATATTTATACATTCTTCGTGAGGCAATTCCCGATTAAAACCTAATATAGAGAGCAGGTCGAATGCAGTAAAATCTCCGAAATAAATGGTATAAACAAACATTCAATTGAGGAACGGAACAATACCGATTTGATTTAAAATATTTTAATGTACTTATGCTGAAATTTACTAAAAAATTTTTAATAGTGACCAAATTCCACTCAAATCAACAGCTTTCTGGTTTGTTTATACCACTTCTAGTAGTTTAAATTTATTCCACCTAAGGTCAGATACTTTGTTTTTAATCGCAAATTGACTGCAGACCCATCCTAACACATAAGTCTCAGAATTTTTCTCGATCATATCGGAATTGTCATCACTTATGTAATTTTTTTTAGTACTATGCTCGATAGGATTATTTTTATTTTAGCAATACTTGAAATGGGTTTTTGAGCAATTGGTCGACGGATGTTTACAATAATTGATTTGCCATGACAGATCGCAAGTTACACCTAAATTTCACACTATCAGGTGTGTTATTATTAAAAACTTGAGCCTTAATAATTTTAAACTGTAAAGTAGTAGTAGTAGTAGTTATTTAAAATACATACCGCTAAATACTTTTAACCCGTTGTCGTACAGTGCGTCAAATGTGTAAGCAAGTGTTGTGACACTAATATGAATTTTGCAAAGTAGAATAGGGAAATTGCTGAATTTCTTTTAGCGCTTTTAGTATATTATGGAATCTATGAGATTTTTAACATTGTTTGTAAATATGTGGACGACGAGCATGTATGTCGTGTCACATTTAGTATGCACCTATAGATGATTTTTGTAGATGCACAACTAGTTATTTTAAATATGTTATTTTACAACTACACAGTTGAGTCCGCGATTCTTTACCCGTGCGTCATTAATACCTGGCGAGATAAAACACATACTTTTTATCTAGCATCATTCTCTTCCACGCATGAAATTAATGACAAACCAGCTGCCGTCTGTTATTAAGTAAAAACACATGTTATTTTTATGAACGATCTAGACTCAGTGCATTGAAAAGAGATAGGTACAAAGAAAGACGATTGGGGATGTTTTCACATATTCTAAGTACAATTTCTGACGTTTTGGTTTGTTTACTTTTGTGGCTGTCAGTTTGTTAAAGTTTTTGCTGTTATTTTGTCGAATTTTTGCATTTTGATGTTTTTTATAATTTACAAACAGTTGTTTTCACAACTAATTTTATATTGGAGTTAGAAATTTTATGATAAGTTTGTGTTATTTTACGATAAATTTTGACAACGTACAAATAACCTCATTGTTGATGCAGTTAAGGAATGCTTGTGGGTAATGTTCCGCCAAAGTAAATAGAATAACAAAAAGAAAATATCTTATCGAATTTTTTTATAAATTGTTTATTTTTCAATGATAATAAAAGAATTTATTAAGCTACTTCAAATGTAACTGTAATTATGCACCAAAATTTTAAAGCAAAACTTAAATTTGACATTCTATTTATTTGATAACGTCAAATTTTATACTATAACCCGTGATCGGAATAATACCCACTTTCTGTTACTTACTGTTGCGTTTAGTAAATTTTCGACTTATTTCGTATGCTTTAAATGATGACGCACGGGTAAAGACTCGGGGACTTAACTGTATAGACGTTGTGTCACATAACATCAATTGAAATTAGAAGTCTATAGACGTTCTGTCCGTCAAGTGTTAAAATCAACAGAATTCCCAATATTTCTACTTACACATTTTTATCTTCTGGCATTCTCTAATATGATTTGTGTTCCTTTTGCTGTTTAAAATTGTTACAGCCGTACATAGCGCACATCGAACCCATTTTATAAAACATTTTGTATAAAAGTCGAAACAAAATTTAGCAAAATGAGCTGGTTATCGAAAAATCAGCAAAATTAAATTTGCATGTTTACGTTGAGAAAATGTAGTTATCAACTCCAGCCGGGGGTGGCGCTAGAAGCAACGTGCTGCCAGATTTCTGTCGGGATGTATTATGGTCTATATACTATTTGGTGTATCCTTTTTCTGCGGCAACGACAACGAAAACGCCGCGCGCGGCAGCCTCGCGAGATGGATACGCCGCTTTTAATTTATTATTTTTGTTGTAAACTTAACATAAGTTTATTTGACGTTCCGATTTTCGATTTCCAGTTCGGAAAAGGTTCTCAAAAAAAATTTCCGAAGTGGAAATCGAAACGTCAAATAAACTTATTTTAAAGTAAAATTGTGGCTTTTTTGCCAACAAAAACGTAATTTCATCAGCAACTAATTTCATCTACTTATGATTGTTTTTATTTTTCCGATTTATTTAGTTTAGTTAGGTACATTTAGTAGTCTTAGTTTTACCAAAATAAAAATTTTCACATAGTGGTCATATCGAGGAGATATCAATTATGTGTCATAACATTATATTTGATTAATTTTGAAATATGTAGTGTAGTTATGTTATTTGGTTGATTTGTAAATTGTCAATATTACAATAATAGAAATCAGTTGTAAAGTTAATCAATAAATTTAAGTTTTTTATATATTTTTATTTTTATCCTTGATATTGTCCAGGGATTGTGAATCGAAAAAAGCAAAAACCATCTTTTACTTTTTTATCTTTACTCAGATTTGAGTAATAGGAAGTTTCTTTCTGTCCTTTTCCTAGACTAATGCAAACGGAATGTAGCTGCATATAGTAGAGTCCTTTTTGTTTTCTATATTCGTCGTCTGCTGTCTTATAAATTGTAAAAGTCACAGATTAAGGATGTACCAGAAAGAACTTCCAACAAGAAAAGTTTCAGATTTAAATAACTATTTACCATTTTAATTTTTATTTTAATGGTGAATTCTGCATCTGAGACTTTTCAGTTTGTTTAAGAGATGTCGCTGAATTGCGTCTTAATGGGGATTTCAATGATCTTTGAAATTTCCCTTAAATAGATGGGCTAGCTGGTTTTCGCTTCAGAGGTGTGCACGCTAGCTCTGCTGAGGAAGCCTGTAAGGTAGAAACATCTGTCCAGCGATTGTACATCCCTCTGAATCGAAAACTAGCAAAAACCATCTTTTACTTTTATTTTTTTCAAATTATAATCTGGGAACAAGAAATACAGATATATTATGGTCTTAATACAATTCAATTAAAATATCCAAGAAACTAAAGTAACAGCATTTGGTGTTTAGACAATTTCATAGGACAGTTTATATTGTAACCAACTTCACATCTATACATAAACAAAAATCTTACGTAATCTTTAGTTTGACATTTATAGTACAGATCGTTATTTTTGTTTCATACTCCTAAAGACAAAGAGAAGCAGTATTGCCGATACCTGCTGTGGTAAATAAAAATATGGTTTTTATTTGGCAACAGCGCTTTCCTGCTACAGTTTTTACAATTTGTGTAAGTTTAAAAACGAGTTGCACATCAAAATAGCTAGTAAATCAGTGCCAACCATTAAAGCCTATTTTCAAGAATGAAAGATAGATCACCAAAGAAGCTATTGTCTGATGTAGTTTACAGTATACCATGTATTGATTGTGACAAACAATACATTGACCAAACCACTAGAAGAGTTAAAGATCGTATTAGCTCTCATAAAAGTGATTGTAGATTACATTCAGACAGGTGCTCTTTAGCTACACATGTTGTAAATGAAAGCCATAATATGGACTTTAAGTCTGTAAAAATTTTAGCAAATAAAAATAACTTCTTACGGTGCCTATCCGTTCCGGTTGTTAGCAATTAGCATGGCTATCCTAACTTTGCTTGCTGCTATTCTGAATAGTCCGGTTGTCGATGTATTAAACCATTTTCTCAGGTTTTGAAGCTAAGATATTCGTCTCCCTGATCCCCTTTTCAAATATCTTGCACTGCAGAATAAGTTGTAACAAGCCATACCTCTGTTCATTCCTAATAACATGGCCAAGATATTCTAGTTTACGCTCTTTAATGGTGCTAATAATCTACTATGCCTATTCTATATAGGACCTCAACATTAGTCACGCGATCAACCCACGAAATTATGGGTATAATAAAATATTTATCACAAAAGGACTTTTCTTGAAATGGTATTTATTTATCAGGATGAATAGACAATTAATAAAAGAACATATTTAAGCAGTTAATCTATTCGTTCCTTCTTGAAAGTGAAAAAAACTATCATAATAATATACTATCAATAGATTTTAATAACATCAATAACATTTAAATAAATAACATCAATAAAATAAAAATAACCTTTAAATAACATCAATAGATTTTACATCATAATATATTATCTCTTTTCTGCCAAAATATTGACACTCATCATCATCATCATTCGATCCGGATCTATATACTGCTGGATATACGTCATCCTAAATCATTTCCATATATTTCTGTTTTGTGCTGTTTGCATCCAATTTTGTTGATCCGTTTTATGTCATGAGACCATATCGACACTGTATTGACATACTTGTGTCTAAAACCTTTCTGTGCGAAAATTAAAAAAATTAAAATATCTTAATAAATAGTGGTTTGTAGTATAATTATTTATATTTAAAGACTTATATTTTTTTGTATTTGTTATATTTTTTATTTAATAATATTCACTGTACTGCTCTTTTTGTAAATGCCACTTTTAATTTGCATATTATAACATTTTTGACAAAAATTTCCAACTATACTACAATCACAATAAAGATACAATAGAAGTAAACAAACCAAGACATGTTGAATATTCGAGGAGCACTGCTTAATCATTAGGTATTTACAATATATATACTACATTATAAATCCCAAATCATGATTTACAAAGTTTATACATTGTAAATCATGATTCTGGAGTGCTCCTCGTAATATTCCACGTGTTTTGGTTTGTTCATTTCTGGTACATCTTTATTGCGATTTTAGTATAGTAGTTGTTTTTAAAAAATGGAATGGTAAAATATTCAAGAGACTATCAAAAGAAACAAGAATACCAACAATCTGCAAATACATATTCTTTCTGTTATTATCTATAATATTTTATTAAAATATTACGATAATACATATTATAGATGCTTATCGAAATGGATTCAGATCAAATTGAGCCACCATAGACAATCTAGAATCCATAGACAATTAAGAACGATTCAAGAAAAAGCTTATGAATATGACATATAACTATATAATGTATATAGACTAAACTTTTTAGGGTGCCATGCACCTCTATAGTGCGTTAGCGAATTATCTTAAGGGGCCACCAATTGCCACGTAAAAGGCCCTTTATAACAAAATTATAGCAAACATGTATTAGGGCAGCAGAAGTTGTAGTAGGATTAGCTAGAGTACAGGTAAATACTACTAAATACTGATTAGACCACAATCATACATACAATAGGCACATCATTTACTTAATTGTTCATTACACTTATAGATTTTTAAAATTGTATAAATTAATTATTGGAGTAACACATCTATCATTAACTGCATTGGGTGGAACAGTTGCGATTCACCTAACTTGCGTAATATTTTATAATTTTTAAATTAATTGTTTGTAAGGGAAGTCGGGGCAAAGTAAACCACTTAAGATTTGTCAAATAATATGACTTATACGAAAATAATAATTACGACTATTTGTTGTTCATACGATAGCAGAACCATTTGGCTACATATTCCAATATCTAAAAACTAAAAAACAGTTTTATGTAATATGCTGTAAACATATTTCCCAAAAGTCGCAAAAAGTTCACTTTGCCCCTCAGGCGGGGCAAAGTAAAACATATCAGATCAATTAAGTATTTAATCAGAAAGTACAATTAAACAAACTTAAAACATAAAAGATTCTATACAAACTTTATTTTTCCATATCTGAGTCTTTTAGAGCGAAGCTTTCCCATGATTTGAGATGCAGTTATTACCGAGATATCATCTACCTCTGGAGAGACGAATATGTTCCAGTTTCCTCTGTACTGTCTCATAAATTTTACTTCATACCCGTTTTTTAACGGATCTTTAACTTGGCAACAAATTCTTTTTTATTTTATCATTAGTTAGCTGAACTAATATAAAGTCTTCGGCAAACACATTTTTCGTTGAAACTGCAGTAAGCTGGTTTGTCTGCAAAATTTCAACATCTTCATCACTGAAGGTTTCCGTGTCACTGGAATCTTCGCACAAGTGGGCGTCATCAACATCATGGTCTTCGGAGTCAGAAGATTCTAGAACAGCAATTTTTCGTTTTACTGCAACTTTTTTTTCTTTTTTCACTATTTTTGCCTTCTGTTGTTCTTTTTCTGCCTTCAGGTCAGCAAGGTAGGGGGAAGATGTTATTACCGTTGTAGATCCTTTTTTCTTTCCTTTCTCAGAGCATTTTTAGGAGCTACTTTAGGGACAGGCATTATATCTCTTAGGGATATCGCTTGGCTAAAATTGGCTGAGCTTTTGGTATGGAGTTCGTTACATACCGAAACATTTTGCAGTTGATAATGTGACAAGCTAGAGGGTTTATGGATAGGCGATATATCTCTTGATGGCACCAAGTTATCTAAAATGTTTGAATTTTTGACAGCGCCTTCATTAGATGTTGAACGAGTTTTTTTATTTGTGAAGTATGTCCATAAAATTTATTAGTGGATAGTGGCGGTAGATTTTCATTTGTTCTGCTTTTCTTACTAACCGTACTGAAACTTCCAGCCCAAACGTGATCATTTTTGGGTGCATTACAGCGGTCGTCAACATCTGCAGTATCAGGAGTGATATTTTCTACACCGCCATTGTCATTATTTTCAGTTAAAAGCGGACGGTCAGTAACCTCTGCAGCCGCAAATGCCATATTTGGGAAAATGTTGTTATCATAAGGACCAATTTCCTTTTTTTAAAGGCGGTTTATTAATTATTATATTTTCGTTATATTTTCAAGTGTTGCAGCTCTCATATATACTTGACCAAATATTTCGCTCACATCATGTATCGTCACGACTTTACCAGGATTATTTATTAGCCAATTCTGAACACCCTGTCTATAATATGAACTCAACGGAAACATAAACGCAACATCAAGAGGCTGCAAACGATGAGACGTGTGTGAGGGAATTGTAATAATGTGAACGTTACTTTTTCTTGCCATTAAAATCAAATCTAAATTTTTAACATGTGTTGAATGACCGTCACAAATAAGTAACACTGGGTCTTCTTCTGTTGGCTAAGCATATGTTATAAAATGTGTGAACCATGTTGGTGCAAAAATATCACTTTGCATCCAACCTGAAGGATGAGGAACTACTATACTTTCAGGTGGTAGACTCATTGAGAAGTTGGGATTATTTTTTACACGAGGGAATATCAGCAGAGGTGGTATATATTGACATGCTGCATTAAAACAAATTTCTGCAGTGATGAGTGTACCTCGCTCTGCAGACGAGAGGCTACCTACCTGTTTTTTTTTCCTTTAAGAGATAACACTGAATTGTCTATTTGGAACTGTACTAATTCCGGTTTCGTCAGTTATAAATTCTGCTGGGAGAAAATTTGTAAGTGTCCATAAGATGTTTTAAAAGATCAAAAAACTTTTTGACATTTACTTTATTAAATGCAGATGCTGGGGCTGCAGATGTTGCCTCCGGTGTTCGAAGAGATAAGTTATGGTGTTTTTGCATAAATTTGGAAACCCAGTTTCTTCCTGCTAGTTGTTTTTCTTGAGAAAAAGTGTGCGGAATATTATTTCTTTTAGCATATTGATAGGAAAGATGCCTAAAATTCTGAATCGTTAAACCAAACAAATGTCGTTCCATGTCAAGTACATGCTCATTTAATTCGTTTTCCTGTTCTGACGTAAATACTGTTCTAAATCTACCCAGCCCTTTCTTTGCTGCCAGGTCAGATGTTCTATCTAGTTTCAGTCTTCGGAATAACGTTGCTGGTGGCACATTAAACTGTGTAGCAGCTGCTTTATATTTTAACGTTCCCTCCCGAACAGCATCAGTAGCATTTTTCATCGATTCCTCTGACCAAGACTGTTGATTGCTTTTACGAACATATACGTTCTAACCATTTTACCTTAAAGAGAAAATTCTCAACCTTAAAAGTGTACTCACTCCAGCAAACAACTAATTTATAATATATCTATAGTAGTTTTTTTATCCGGTTTAATTTTAGGGGATACAATAATTAGTAAAATAATCTCGGATAATTATTAAATCGAGATTTACAAATCCCGACTAAATATAGTTTATAACCTTCAATAAACACATTCTACAAATCTACCTTCTACAAAACAATATTGAGGGCGAAGTGAACCTAGGATCACTTTACCCCTTGTGAAAATCTTCACTTTACCCCACACTGGTACTTTTTTGACATTTGATGTTAATATGAAACTGTCATTACATATTATTTTCGTTTTCTTGCAAAACCATCTCTAATTAGATGCCTAACATAATAGATTACCAACGTTTGAATGTAATAATAACTAGTTGAGTTATACATTAGATTACACACTTACCAGATTAGAATTTTACCACGATAAAATAAAAATTTCATCCACAACCTAGCAGCTTTCGTCAAACGTGTTCTCGTCGTAAGCACACTGTTACCAACTTAAATATATTAAATTTACGTTTGAAACTGTATTACTGGCGCGAATAATTTAAAATTTAAAAAGATAGTTCACTTTGCCCCAACGGTTCACTTTGCCCCAAATTCCCCCTATGTAAATTACTTTTTAATATCGACTGCTTTACGGCGGCCGATATTCCACTCTAAACCTAACAATCAGTTAGGGCGTTAGGGTATAGATACTCATATGAGTTAAGTGCCAATATCAGCCTAAGTACTGTTACTTGTGCTTGTCTTAATTTTAATATCTATGTAATTTGAGCGATCGATCAATAACTTTTACGAACAACAACAGCTAATTTTGTTAATTTTTTTAAATTCTACTGATAGATTTATAATGTATATATGTGGAAACTAATTGAAACATAACATTGCGTACATGTATTTATAAATAAATATTTTGAATCAGCCAGTGGCGGCTTTTGGGGGTAGGCAGGATAGGCCGGGCCTACCCAATAATTTTAAGAGCTTTAAAATAGAAAAAGATATATATATATATATATATATATATATATATATATATATTATGTCCATTATACCCAATGAACTTTACCTTTGACATTGATATTAATTAGACAACTGTGATCATCCTTCAGTCCTTCAGTTATATATATATATATATATATATATATATATATATATATATATATATATATATATATATATATATATATATATATATATATATATATATATATATATATATATACCAATAATTTTAATTATTAATACTTTATATATCATATACTGACTACAACAGTTAACATCAGATTAGTACTGGTCTATTTGAACACCTTTGTGACACCTTCTGTGTTCTATTACCTATTGTTAAACCTAACACCTAAAACTTAACCTAGGGCAGACTGTATTTTGACACAGCTCTATTCATTTTTAGCTTTGTTTCTTAGGGCCTGATGATGGCATACAAAATGTAAATGCAGAAACCGGTCGCCCACATACTGTAGTTAATAAAACCTTTAAAAGATTATGAGCATTAGACTCCTTATTTAGTAACATTTTAGAAAAAGATATATTCAAAAATTATGTTACAGCATGTAAATAACTTTTAAATGTAAAATCACTCAATACATTAGCGTCCGTTAAGACAACTTTGTTATATATTATCACATTCACAGAAAGCATCGAATCGTATTCAGGCATTTTAAATAATATCAATAATAGGCACGCTCGGACCTGGCCGACTCCGCTCACATACGATCTCCGTACAAAAAGCGTTCGAAGTTAAGTAGCTTGCCGGACAATGATTATATTGTCGTGTTATGCTTGGTGTATAGGCCCGATTCAAACTGGCCTTCGCTGTGCCTCGTTGTCACTTCTTCTTCTTCTTCTTCAGCCTGTGTTCGTCCACTGCTGGACATAGGCCTCTTCCATTTGCTTCCATCGATTTCTACTCTTGGCAATTCTCATCCACTGTTTGCCCGCGACTTGTTTGATAGCATCTGCCCACCTCTTCTGCGGTCTGCCTACTCCTCGCCTGTTCTCTCTTGGTCTCCAGTTTGTTAGTCTCTGTCCATTTTTCGGGATTATCTCGGGCAACATGTCCGACCCATTGCCACTTGAGCCTTGCTATATGTTCTGCGACATCAGAACGTTGCCACTTAATAACATAATTATCGAATTGTAACTGACAAATTTGCACAAAACAAAGAGAGAAGAATAAACCTACTCTATAAATAATAAAATATTAAAATATGTAAACTATTTGTACCTATATTTTAGTTCGTAAGTTGATTTAGTCTTAAAACTATAATTAAATGTAAATCTGTTACAGTTACGTTCTAAGTATTTTTATACATAAAAATAAATTTATATTTGCATATTATGTATTATACATAGCTATATGTAATTTGTTGGCTTGGCCTACCCAAAATTTTACCCCACCAGGCGCCACTGAATCAGACGTATGTCTTTTGCGGCATGCAAAAGTTCGCCAGTGTTAGTTATGCCTGTGCAGTTCTTTAGATTTCGCAGCCACGACATTTGTTTGCGACCTACCCCTCTCGTGCCCTCAATCTTTCCTTGGATGATTAGTTGAGGCATTGCCTATTTTATCCCTCTCAGGATATGGCCCAGGTATCCAATTTTTCGTGCCTTAATCAAGTCAAGCAATTCTCTCTCAGTATTTGCTCTTCTTAAGACTTCCTCGTTTCTCACACTATCTGTCCATGGTATGCGGAATATTCTTTGCAAGGTCCACATTTAGAAGGCCTCTAACTTATTAATGGAAGATATTTTCAACGTCCATGTCTCCATGCCGTATAACAATATTGACCATACATAGCATTTAACCATTTTGTAACGGAGATTGAAGGAAAGATTGCGGTTAGAATAGCGGTTTTTAATGAAAGCTTGTTCGGTACGGCATTTTATTTATTGTTGAGGATCCCATTGGTCATTCACCATCATTTTTAATTATTTGAATGTTTTTTCTTGCTCGATTAGAGCATTATCTAGTTGCAGTTGTACTCTTAAAAGTGCGCCCTTTCTTATTTTTTCCAGCATTTATCTTCAAGCCATATGTTTTTCCTGCGGTATTTATCTTATTTAGCATTAACTGCATATATCATGTTCGTTATCTGTGATTATCGCGGTGTCGTGGGCGTAACGAATGTTATTTATAGGGTAACGGATTTACAGATTTTGATTGATTACTTAAAAATAAGTATTCGAGACATTTTTTCTAATTATGGATAGATGGCGTTATAATCGGAAAAAACGATTTATCGTGATACCGTAGCTAAATTATAGAAACGGTCTAATACCTCGAGAAACACATTTCCAAATAATAAACTAAAAAATACGTGTTCAATATTTTTCAAGAACCTATCGGATAACATCAAACACGACCCTCCACTCCATCCCTTGGAGGTGGGGGGTAAATTTAAAATCGAATAAGAATTTCAATGTTTTATTGCAGATTTGGATTCCTCATGAAAAAATAATTAATATTTAGTCGAAACATTTTTTAGAATTGTTGATAGATGGGGCTAATAAATATTGTTTTTCCGATTATAGCGCCATCTATTAATAATTAGAAAAATGTCTTGAATAAAAATTACGTATTCTTACGTAAGAAATCCAAATCTGCGCAACAAAAAATGGGGACTCCTATTTAAGATTTTAAAGTTACCCCCACCTCACCTTCAGGGGGTGGGGTGGAGCGCCGTGTTTGATGCTATTCGATAGATTTTTGAAAAATAATAATAATAACACGTATTTTCTGGTTTTTTATTTGGAAGTGTATTTCTCGAGATATGAGACTGTTTACCGTTTCTGGGTCAATCCATGCTAAGTGGTCCAATCTAAATAAAGTTGGTTGCTTGACTATTTTTAATATTTTTTATTTTTCTACCTTTTAAACTTCAGTCTACAGAGACTACAGAATTCCATTCATTTTATTTAAAAAAAAAAATTAGTTTGCAGATGACGGCCATTTTTGTTAAAGCGTATCGATCATTTTCACGGAAAACATGGCTTCGCTCTTTAGAAAATATTTACACTGAGGTTTGTCCTAGAACAATAAATTAAAAACCAAACTTTTTAGAAAAGTATGCTCTAAAAAAACGGCCTTCTTATTTAATTTTAAAATACCATTAAGGCCTTAAATGAACCTCAAAGTTTAAAAAGGTGAACTGATAAAATTCTATTTTCAACATTTTTTTAACAGCATAAGGCAAGCTGATAATGGTTTGTAATTTTTTTCTGCAAAAGATATACGTACATACTTTAAGTAAAAAAAGTTTGAGCTTTGAGACTTAGTAAATTTATAAAAAAAAATCTCAAAAATGTAATTTTTTAATCTCAAAGTTTGAACCCTTAGGTATATCAATAAAAAAATGGAGGTTCCATTTACGGTTTTAAAGTTATCTCCACCCCCCTGTATCCCACACCACCTCCAGGGGGTGGAGTGGGGGGGACGTGTTTAATGTCAATCAATAAATTTGTGAAAAAATATTGAACACGTATTTTTCAAGTTTTTCGATCCAATATTAATTTCGCCCAACTTACCGTAAAAACACCCCTACATAAAAACACCAACATAAACGTCCAAATTACCGTAAACAGTACACCCCTAGAGAGAGTACAAAAAATATGCTATTTGGGCTGCAACATTAAGGGTACTTGGATCATAGTTACGAAATAAAACTCGTACTTATTGAAAAAGCCAGAAGCTCTTTTAACAGTCTTAGGAAGATTCTGTGCAATTTGTCTTTAAGTATCAATATACGCATAGGAATTCTTAGATGTTACGTCTTTAGTGTCCTCCTCTATGGAGTTGAAAGCTGGAGTCTGACAGAAGATGCAATAAAACGCTTAGAGGCGTTTGAAATGTGGTGCTACCGACGTATGTTGAGGGTCTCATATATACACCACACAACTACTATAACTATTTTCCAGAGCCTAAGAAAAGATTAAGAAATAATTACACCGATTAATAAAGAAAGAAATAATAACACCGTAAAGAACAGAAAATCGGCTTACTTCGGCCACATTATGCGTAACGATAAATACCGACTGCTACAGTTGATTCTACAAGGCAAGAAGGGCAGGAGAGGCCCTAGACGGAGACGTATATCTTGGCTGGCCAATCTTAGGAAGTGGACTGGTCTAACGTCAACTGCTCTATTTCGAGCTGCTGTGAATAGAATAAGATGAGTCAATGTGGTCGCCAACATCTCCAGAAGATAGGCACCTTTAGAAGAATAGTCTTTTATTCGATCGTCCCAGGCTACGAGTTCCACCCTGGGCACCAGGTACTTCGGAAACCATCGTCGTCATGAAATTCGTGTTCAGTGACCTCCAAAACACCCAAGTATAAAAATTGAACTCATTTCCTTCAATTTTTCCTGAGTTCTAAATTTTTCATTTTCCATCTCTTCGAGATGCACTTTGAAAATGCATTTTCTTATGCACAAAAATTTAAAATTTTTTGCCGAAGATCAATTCAGTTCACAAATTTGCCTGACACTCTCTCAAATCGAATGCAAAATGTTGTATGACAATATTGACAATTCATCTTACTCCACAAAATTACTAGGTTTAATGCTTCGTTGCCTCGCCTATTAATTCAAGACGTGGCAGCAGCATTATCGGCGTTAGAAGTCTACGGTGCTTGTACGCAGGCAATGACCACTTTCCACTTTGACGTCCACAGTAATTCAAAATAATGCCGACGCAATGTTGGAAATAATTAAAAAAATGATTACAATATTCAAACCAGTGCACGCAAAAAATAAAACCGAAAAGAACTGGTTTTATTTGAAATAAATGTGAGTCTAAAATTTACAGAATCAGGTTCGACAACGAATGCCGTAGCATCCAAACGAGCAAAATACATGTTTATACAAACAAGGAATAATTGGACTTCATAAGTCTTCATAAGACTAAGTAATAATAGGTTTTCAACCAACCTGACCGGAAGTACAACCGGAAGTCAATATTTGAACTCTATGTGTAATTGTTTGTCGATTGATTTACGATTTCACTAATTTTGAGTCATTTTTGCCAAACTTTAAATCATAACGTTTTAACCGGAAACGACGTCAAAACCAGGACTAAAGATTCAAGCTCTACTTTTCAATACGCCTCTATTGATATATCAAAAAATGTACTATTTCTGCGACTATAATGTGACACTTCCGGTTATAACTTCTTAACCGGAACTGAAATATAAACCAACAGTATACATATGGATACTTCTCTTCATGCAAAAGTATACATTTTTTTCTCGTCTTGCTAAGGTGCGTCGAATAATATATCACTTGTACTATTTGGACGACTTTAAAATAGTACTTCCGGTTGAAACTCTGGAACCGGAAGTCCGAGGTCAAATTTCTCACCTCTAATGCAATCTTTGGGTTATAAGCTCTCATTCAACACCTCATTTGGCATTCTATTTATGTTAATAACGTATATGAGTTATATTCTTAGATAGACAGATGGACAGACATTTGTTTTTGTCATGCTCAGGAGCGTCGAATTTATATATCGCTTAGACTATTTTGGCGACTTTAAAATAGTACTTTCGCTTGTAACTCTGGAACCGGAAGTACGAGGTCAAATTTCTTTGGTACCATCTTTGGTTTATAAGCTCTCATTCGACACCTTATTTTGCACTCTATCTGTTTTAATAACGGAGGAGAACGTAGGCGCGTTGAATAATATAACGCTTGTACTATTTCGCAGACTTTAAAATAGTACTTCCGGTTACTCTTTATACCATGAAGGAAGGTTCTTCTTCCTTGGGTTATAAGCTTTCATGAAGTCATATATACTCTGGGCTAATTAGCAAAATTCATGGAACAGTTATTTACCAGCAATTTTATTGCTGGAATCGAATTGTAAGATCCTCCATATTAATAATATGGGTATGCAAAGTCCGCAGATAGTGTGCTACTTTTTTTATAAACAAAATGGCGCCGACAAATCGTATTTTTTTCAATTATTGCTCTATAACTCCGAAGATTTTAACTTTACACCAAAAACACTCAAATAAAAATTCACCCCAATTTAATTCTACATAGAGGCATGTCTTTCCCGATTTGCTCCGACGAAAATTTTCCTCGAAAAATGTGGGTTTTCCCAACAAAATGTCGAATTTTCAAATAATTTTTTTGCGCGAGTAATTATTTATTAATAATTATATAGCTTAGTAAAATAAAAGCTTTCTTGGTATAGATTATAAATTCAGAAGCCGGTGAAAATGAAACGAATATTTTAGCAAAAATTAAATTGTTGTATCAAAAATATCTGAACACAAAAAACGTGGAAGACAGAATACATTATAAAAGAATGCAAGCGAGGGTCAGGAGAAAAATATGTCAAAAGAGAAACGAACTCTGGACAAAAAAGTGTACCATGCTAAATACATACATAGGTGGAAGCCAAAGTTCAAAAAGTTGGAAACTATTAAAAAATTTAAGAAACGACAGAAAGAAAGACATTATTCATTCCATATCACCACAAACTTGGGAAAGATACTTTGAAGATTTACTAACAGAGACAAGAGAGCCCTTCAAACAGATACAATCCAACGGTATACAAAGCGTCAGGTTGATAGGATCACCAATCAGAGTAAATGAGAGAGAAGTCGAAACCATATGTAAACAGTTGAAGAATGGCAAATCACCGGGCCCAGGAAATATAGCTCCGGAACTCATCAAATATGGACCTAAAGTTTTAATTAAGCGGCTAAGACAACTTTTCCAGCAATGCTTGAATAACCATGAAATACCTAAAGAATGGAAAGAGTCACATCTGAGCACTATCCACAAAAGGGAGATAAATCAAAACCTGAAAACTATAGAGGAATTGCAGTCACTAGTAGTATCAGCAGAATATATGGAAAACTTATTAAAAATCGAATAGAAGAAGAATACCAAAATATGGAAGCCGAAGAACAGGCTGGTTTTCGCGCAGGTCGATCTACAATAGATCATGTTTTCTCCATTACTCAGATAATTGAAAAGAACGTTGCTCGTGGCTAAGAAGTCACATCTGATGTTTGTAGACCTTAGAAAAGCGTATGATAGTGTCCCGCTGGTTAAATTATGGGAGGCACTGGAGAGAACAAATGTAAATATAGAATTGGTTGAAGCCGTAAAAACGTTGTACTACCAACAAACAACAAGAATTAAAACGGGAAATCTCATAACACCTGGATTCACAGTAACTAAAGGACTAAGGCAAGGATGCTGTATCTCACCAACACTATTCAAAATATACCTCGAAGCAGCACTCAACAAATGGAAGAAAAAATGTACGAATATGGGCATACCACTAACGGACTCAACTTTGTACATGCTGTGCTTTGCGGATGACCAAGTGATCATCGCACAGGACTCTGAAGATCTTAGTTACATGATGCGAAAACTATTAGAAGAGTTTACAGAGTGGGGTCTAGAAGTGAATATGGAAAAAACTGAATACATGAGTATCGGAGGAGACCAACATAGCCTCCGAGTAGAGGAAAATCAAGAAATAAAATTATGTGAAGACTACAAATACCTGGGAGTAAAGATCACTCAAGACGGAAAATTAGATGCAGCTATTAAGGAACGAAATATACAGGGGAGGAAAGGCATATCCTTACTAAACAGCGTACTGTGGGATAAAAATATTTCTAAGGAGAATAAAAAAAGAATATATAACACTATAATAAAAAGCATCACAACATATGGATGCGAAGTTTGGCCCCTAAAAGACAGAACAGAGAAAATGCTTAGAGCAACAGAAATGGACTTCTGGCGCCGTTCAGCGGGAATATCTAGACGAGACAGAATAACAAACGTGAGAGTCCGAGAAATCATGGGGGTTACACATACTATTGTTGACGACATCAGGACGAAACAACTCAGCTGGTACGGACACGTAAGGAGAATGCCGGAGAATAGAATACCAAGACAAATCCTCGAATGGCAACCAAGAGGAAGGCGCAGACCTGGAAGACCTAGAAGAAGTTGGAGAGAAGGAGTTGATAGAGAAATCAGGGACAGAGAACTCGAGGACGATCTATGGAATGACAGAACGAGATGGAGATTGGAAATCGGAAGACGTCGAAGAACGTTGTAAACCGATATTGTATATACAGTGAGCACGTAAAGGTTGGAATCAATTCATTTTCTCGAGAATAGACGATTTTGGAAAAAAATCCCAAAACAGGTCAATTTTTATTTTTAAATTGCGACTTTTTGGCATATGTATCATACTACTGACGTCACCCATCTGGGCGTGATGACGTCATCTTAAAATTTTTTAAATGAGAATAGGGGTCGTGTGATAGCTCATTTGAAAGGCAATTTAATTCTCTATTCAGTAATATAAACATTAACATATTTATTTATACAGTGTCCAAAAAAATTTTTTTAATTAAATTTATTGACATAAAAAGAAGAATGTGTGTAATTTATTTAACTCACAATACATTTTACCGCTATCAGAAAACAGGAAATAATGTTTATTTGACAAATAAATATTGTTTTTTGCCTAAATTCAATATCAAATCCGCCACCCACCTTCCTCTGGACAGTTTGAACATTTAGTTTAAGCGAAAAGCAATGAATATTTTTCAAATAAATTTTTTTTTCTGTTTTCTGAGAGCAGTAAAATGTATTTTGGATTAAATAAATTACATGCATTCTTCTTTTTATGTCAATAAATTAGATTTAAAAAATGTTTTCTTGAACACCCTGTGTAAATAATTATGTAAATGTTTATATTACTGAATAGATAATTAAATTATCTTTCAAATGAGTTATCACACGACCCCTATTCCTATTTAAAAAAATCATCGATGACGTCATCACGTCCAGATGGATGACGTCACTAGAATGATATGTATTCCAAAAAGTCGTAATTTAAAAATAAAAATTGACCTGTTTCGGGATTTTTTTCCAAAATTGTCCATTCTCGAGAAAATGAATTTATTCCAACCTTTACGTGCTCACTGTATATATTAAATTGTTAATTAACAATTTACAGTCGCAATAACAACCAAAATAATCATGAGACATTGATCAAACTTAGAAAGATTATAAAGGTGTGATGCCTATTTAATATTTTGTCGACAAAATATAAATTTTTAATTTTTTTGCATAATCTTTAAATGTTTAAAAAAAATTGTTATAAACAAATTAACATTTCTCAGAAATTGTTTATTATATTCTAATTTTAAAAAATACTTAAAATGCCTATTTCATAGGTCCTGAAAATGAATGATTTAAAAAAATTTTCCAACCATTTGCAAAAAAGTTATGAAACAGCAAAGTAAATATACGATATCTCCGTTGTTTATAATTTGTTTTAATTGCTTCAAAGCTTAAAAGTGAGTCTATGGTACAATCTAATTACTCACAAAGAATGTCAAAAATTAGTGCAATGGTTATATTTTAATCAAAGATTAAAAATACTTTTTCTTGTAATTTTTAGCGCAAAAGTAGGCCTGATACAGAGTCGGAGCTAAAATGTTCACTCGAAGCGACTGACACGCAGCATACATTATTTATTAAAAGTGTACGTCGCGCGGCCGCCGGTCGTCGCTCCGAGTGAAAATTTTAGCTACAGTACTGTAGCTAAAAATTTATTTATAATCTTTAATTAAAATATAACCATTAAGCTTATAATCGATATTTTTTTGTAAATAATTAGCTTGTACTTTAAACTCACTTCTACGCTTTGAAAGAATTAAAAAAATATATATAAACACCGTAGTATCGTATGTTTACTTTGCTGTTTCATAACTTTTTTGCAAATGGTTGCAAAAAAGTTTTAAAGCATTCATTTTCAAGATATTTGAAATGCGCATTTTACCTATTTTTTAAAATTATGATATAATAAAAACTTTTTGAGAAACGTTAATTTGTTTATAACTATTTTTTTAAAGATTATGCAAAAAAATTAAAAATTTATATTTTGTCGAGAAAATGTTAAATAGGCATCTCATCTTTATAAGATTTCAAAGTTTGATCAGTGTATCATAATTATTTTGGTTATTATTGCGACCGTAAATTATTAATTAACAATTGAATTGTTGCTAAAATATTCGTTCAATTTTCACCAGCTTCTGGATCTATAATCTAAACCAAGAAGGCTTTTAAGTCACCAAATTATTTAATTATTGGTAGATAATTACTTATCTAAAACTTTATTTGAAAATTAAAAATTTTGTTGGGAAAACCCGCATTTTCCAAAGAAAATTTTCGTCGGAGCAGATCGGGAAAAACACGTCTCTATGCAGAATTTAATCACGGTGAATTTTTATTTGGGTGTTTTTGTTGTAAAGTTAAAATCTGCGGAGTTATAGAGCAGTAATTGAAAAAAACACGATTTTCGTGCGCCATTTTGTTTATAAAAAAAGTAGCACACTATCTGAGGACTTTGCATACCTATATTATTAATATATAGGATCTTATAATTCGATTCCAGCAATAAAATTGCTGGTAAATAACTTTTCCCAAAAATGGCCTATTCTCCGATTATAATCAGCCCAGACTAATAAAGAATGACGTATGGTGTATTCCACGAATATACGTCTGTTTTGGATTATCGCGACAACGAATATTTTAGTGTGCAACATAAGAAGTACGAAAGTATTTTGCTCTAATGTAATTACTCCAATAAACAACAATATAATTTGCAATTTACTTTCGTTCTTCATGTTTTGCACAGTAAAATATTCGTTGTCGCGATAATCCAAAACAGAAGTATATTTGTGGAATGGGGTATAGGTAACTTGTTTATATCATAGGTGAGGCTCAAGTGATACTTCGACGGGCTGCTAAACGTGCAGGCAGATAAAGTAAGACAGAAATAAAACATTTAAAGCAGCGGTTCTTAATCTGTGGTACATGTACCACTGGTGGTACATATCATTATTTGCAGTGATACACAAAACACAAAAAAAAATAAAATAGTACTACTTAGTAAGTTTTGATAATACAATCTAATAATTAATATAGGTGGTACCAAAAATAAGAAAAATAACTGTAGGTGGTACATGAATCAAAAAGGTTGAGAACCGCTGATTTAAAGCATTTAACTTCTATCTGAGGGCTTTTATACTAGGCACCTACTATTTTTAATCTATTTAAGTACGCAAATACAAACATTGCGATCAAGTTTCTTTTGTTTAAAGAAACGCCCTCAATCTATTATTTGAATTATTGTTGTCAATTGACCTTTTTGACCTTCAGTCAATTTGGACATGTATCCAATACAATCATTTAAACTAAGATTTATGTACCTAATTTAATTTGGTAATCTTTGATACACTTCACTTTTTATTATGAATTTCAATTTTTCAACAATTTTGCAATTTTGACTCTTAATTTCCCATGAAACTTTCTTGTCAGTCGACAAGTCTTGTCAGTTTTTTTTTGAAAAAGCATTAAAAAAGCCAGCATAAGACACGAGAGCTGTTAGACATTTTTGGGTACAGGGTTTTTGGGTTTCTAGATACCGTTGAACCTCATTATCTACGTCGGAGATCTAGTTGACATTGTTGCCCAATTACAAAAAATTCTTGAATTCATTTTAAATCAAATAATATATCACATAATTATTGCGAAGTAAAATACAATAAAACAAATTAATATTCAATGTAAATAAATAAAAACATTAGAAATAGAAAACAAGAATTAAGTCATAATTTAAGTTAGAGTAAATAATAAAAACAATAAATATAATAAAACAAATTAATACTTATAATAAAGAATAAAAACAAATCTAAACTGTCAATACCGTAACTGTCAAATAAATGTTACCAATTTATGCCAAAATGTTACCTTTGTTCGATCGCAGTTCAATCGAGTGTAATCCGAACAAGTGTGCCCTATAGGGCTTTTCATTCACAGTCATTTGTTTCGAGCTTTTGTCATATGTTGTATAACCCGTGAACATTAATATTATAGTATTTTTACTACAAAAACGTTATTACGTAGGTCAAAATTTTTGACGTAAGGGAACTGTCAAAACATTAGAATGTGACTTTTCATTATTGCCGTGTTTATAATAAACATAGCAATAATGAAAAGTCACATTCTAATGTTTTGACAGTTCTCTTACGTCAAAAATTTTGACCTACGTAATAACGTTTTTGTAGTAAAAATACTATATACACAGATTATTTATTTATTGTTAATAAAGGGGGCAAGCCCATTGACAAAAAATATACAATTATGCAACATTTATAAAAATTACAAACAAATACTAAATAAAATTATACAACCAATATAATTATACAACATATGACAGAAGCTCGAAACAAATGACAATCGATGAAAAGCCCTATACGCTCTGAGCTTCGCTGGTGTCGCTCCTAGCGGTTACTAATTCAACTTTCACCGGTAATTTTTAAATTTATTATTTAATTGTTATCGCTTAATATTTACAACTCTAAAAAGTAATTAAAATTGTAATAGATTTTTTTAAGATTTTGCTAATCATTTTGCCGTTCTATTGATGAAATATTAATTTCTTACTTCGGATACTTTCACAATTATCATGTAGATGGCGCCAAGATTAACTTATAATTACATATTACAGAACATTAAAAAACGCAAATTCAGTATTTAAAACGTAAGTATATTTAAGGTAAAAATATATACCGCAACTTTGATCAACTAATATTTTTTATAAATAATGTTTTTAATTTTAATTTTAAATTAATAAATTTTACATTTATGTCAAATTTCCGGTAAACGTTTACAGACTTGTCACTACTGGCGCTCACGAATTTATAAATATCCCCTCTACGTACGAGCTCATAGCGTATAAAAACGCTTTATATTCCACTTAAACAAATTAGGGTGTGTTTCTTTAAATTTAAATTAATAGAAATCTTCTCCAATATTATTTCTACGCGTATATAATAAAGTATGTCTAGTGGCTGTAATTGCAGTGTACTCAGCTAAACGATTCTAAAAAGGAACACACCTACGACTTAAATATTTCGTGTTGGTATCATATGACGTCACGTGCTATGACGCGGATGACGTGCAACGGTATCTATATTGTACAGACTGTAGGTATATAAGGCAATCTGAAAATATTTTCAGGTAACTCTTCCATGACAGCCTAATACAAAAATGCCGGTCTGGCTGGGGGGTAGCGGTCATTTTCCCCAAAAATCCCCCATCCAAATTAAAAAAAAAAGAGTAAAAATTGTCACTACCAAAAATATCTTTGGGGTGACTTCAAAGTAAATTTAAATATTCAAATATAAAGAAAATAAACAAAGGTTTCTTTATATATTTTTATTTATTATTATTTATAATGGCGATTTTCGAAGGATTTTAACACTGCAAGATGCTTGCATGGGCGCCCCAGGATTATTTTCAAGAGGTGCATCTGAACTTCAGAGGATTGCATCTGAATCTATACATGCTGTTAAGAGGATCGGTACGTATTTTCGGCTGCAATGCTATTCAAATGGGGATTCATTTTTTTCGAATCCTGAGAAAACTAATAAGTATTTTTGAAAAATTTAAACGCAGAATGAAAGATCACGTTATTAGCGAGGGCCGAAAGTCCCTGAGAACTTCTATAATGTTTATTTTAATAAGTTACAGGGGTGAAAAACTAAGAGAAAATTTAGTGTGATTTTTAATTTCAAATATATCATTCAAAATAAACTTTTTATTTACTCTAAGGGACTTTCGGCCCTCGGTAATACTTTAGTCTTTCATTCTGCATTTAAATTTTTCAAAAATATTTATTAGTTTTTTCAGGATTTGAAAAAAATAAACACAATGCCGTGGTAATATTTTCCAAATCTATCTTTGTCTTACAACGCACTCAGCCGAATATAATATTGTCAGCATATATTGTCAGTCAGACACTGACAATCAGTGACAATTTTAAATATTTGACATTGCATCGGGAATATGTTGAGTTATTGATTAAATATTATTGAAATATAGTGTATTTGATAAATAATTGATTTAAGACGTAAACTTAATAAAAAGTTATTTATTGTGTATTATTTGTGGAAGATCCAAGCAGAGAATACATCAGGATAATATATTCTGTGATCCAAGGATTTTGTTGTTACAGATGTTCAAAATTGGAAGCGTTCCATAACAATATATTATTAAAAAATCACTTTAACACTTTTCCTCTTTTCTCGATTGAGTATTAGTCTTTGATGTACAAATAAATTATTACAATCACTGAATACATAGTTAGTGAAAAATTATCACATTTATTAACTGAATTAATAATTTCCAATTATAAAAATAACAGTTATCCAAGAACATTCAAAACCCATCTCTTTAAATTAATGATGACATTTTCAAGTAAAATGACATCCTAGTAATGTTTACATATCCATACCAGTGTGAATTTTACTACGCGTAATTTGCCGTGTAAAGACAGAAAAAGTAGGGATACACGTAAAATATTTGCGAATTATGTACCCATAGCCTTAACTAATATAAAATATACAGTGATGAGCGCGCTTAATAACCGGCAAAATAGCGGAAAAGATGGAAAACATAATCCATTGCGAAACAAAAAGATATGAAACTAGTGAAGGTGGAAATGATCGTTATAAACGTATTAAGGCTATGGGTACATAATTCGCAAATATTTTACGTGTATCCCTACTTTTTCTGTCTTTACACGGCAAATTACGTGTAGTAAAATTCACACTGGTATGGATATGTAAACATTACTAGAATGTCATTCTACTTGAAAATGTCATCATTAATTTAAAGAGATGGGTTGTGAATGTTCTTGGATAACTGTTATTTTTATAATTGGAAATTATTAATTCAGTTAATAAATGTGATAATTTTTTCACTAACTATGTATTCAGTGATTGTAATAATTTATTTGTACAAGAAAGACTAATACTCAATCGAGAAAAGAGGAAAAGTGTTGAAGTGATTTTTTAATAACATATTGCTATGGAACGCTTACAATTTTGAACATCTTTAACAACAAAATACTTGGATCACAGAATATATTATCCTATGATGTATTCTCTGCTTGGATCTTCCACAAATAATACACAATAAATAACTTTTTATTAAATTCACGTCTTAAATCAATTATTTATCAAATACACTATATTTCAATAATATTTAATCAATAACTCAACATATTCCCGATGCAATGTCAAATATTTAAAATTGTCACTGATTGTCAGTGTCTGACTGACAATATATTCTGACAATATTATATTCGGCTGAGTGCGTTGTAAGACAAAGATAGATTTGGAAAATATTACCACGGCATTGTGTTTATTTTTTTCGAATCCTGAAAAAACCAATAAATATTTTTGAAAAATTTAAACGCAGAATGAAAGACTAAATTATTACCGAGGGTCGAAAGTCCCTTAGAATAAATAAAAAGTTTATTTTGAATGATATATTTGAAATTAAAAATCAAACTAAATTTTCTCTTAGTTTTTCACCCCTGTAACTTATTAAAATAAACATTATAGAAGTTCTCAGGGACTTTCGGCCCTCGCTAATAACGTGATCTTTCATTCTGCGTTTAAATTTTTCAAAAATACTTATTAGTTTTCTCAGGATTCGAAAAAAATGAATCCCCATTTGAATAGAATTGCAGCCGAAAATACGTACCGATCCTCTTAATTAACATTATATTATTACATAGTTTCCCACTTTTAGACGTTTGTGACAGGAGTATTTTATAAAATTCTACTGTCATAATGACTGTTGACATACTCTTCTGATACGTCTAAAGGTGGGAAACTATGTAATTTAATGTTAATTTATACGTTTATAACGATCATTTCCATCTCTGTTTATTTCGCAATGTATTATGTTTTCCATCTTTTGAGCTATTTTGCCGGTTACTAGCGCGCTCATCACTGTATAAGTACAGCTATTTACTTTGTTTCAGGACAGGGGGTGCAATTGCTATTTTGATAGGGTATTTTTACTATTAAAAATAAATATTCTAAAATAAACAAGTTTTTTTTGTAAGATTTTCTTTCTGCCAGGTGATCAAAAAAATTACGCGTGAATGTGAATGAAAAACGCTATAGGTAAGCTGCAGTGTGGTATATCGATAGGTGTTTGAGTCCTCGATCGCAGCGAATTCATTCGCTCGAGCAAAATCACGCGACCTGACGATACCCTTTAAAAAATGTTGAAAAAAGGTGATCCATCTACTTTGCCTCCTTGCAAAGCTGAATTGAGACATCCGTTAAGAACATAGTATGTAGCGAGCATTTGGTGAAACGCATATTTGCAATTCCCCAGTCCTTTAGCACCTAATGTAAATGGATGGATACTAAATATGGACTTGGATTTTTAACTATGGATTATGGATGGATGAACTCTGGATTTTTAATTGGCTTGAGGGAGATTGTTTGCCGCAATCAGTATATCATGCTATAGTTCATGAGAGAATCAAAGAGAATTTTTGAAATATTGCTGAAGGTAAGCTTACATGTTCTATTTATAACTCAAATATATATTTTTAATTAATTCAGTCTTCTTCTTCTTCTTCGTGTACCTCATCTTTCAGGCCAATGGCGATTATCACGGCCCATTTTATTCTGTTTATAGCGGTTCTGAGAGTTCTATTGTTGTTTTTACACTCCACTACTTTAAATTTTTAACAAGGATATGCGTCGTCTTCCCTGTTCTCTTTTTTCTTCCACTTTTACTTGTATAACCAATCGCATCAACTCATTTTCATTTCTTAGTATGGGACCAAAGTAGCTTATTTTTATTTCCTTCACTTGAGTATTTCATTTTCCTTTTTCATCTTTCTGAATGTTTCCGTGTATGTTACGTGTTGGGTCCATGATATTTTTTACATTATTCGATAACATCAAATCTTAAAAATGGCAACTCTTTTTTCAGTTGCGTCCGTGATTGTCCAGTTTCGACTGAATATAAAAGAACAGAGCATACAGTTAAGTCCCTGAATCTTTACCCGTGCGTCATCATTTTAAGCATACGAAATAAGTCGATGATAAGTCGGAAATTGAAATTTACTAAACGCAACAGCAAGTCCCTTACTGTCACTTGCTGTTGCGTTTAGTAAATTTCAATTTCCGACTTATTTCGTATATGCTTTAAGTGATGACGCACGGGTAAAGATTCAGGGACTTAACTGTACGTAGCAACTCATTTGATTAATTATTAACTCGGCATTGGTCGCTATATGAGATTTTCTCTCACAGTTTCAGAATATTGCCCACAACTTTTTCTCTGGTAAATTACACATGCTGTAGTTCCTTCTAGTCTCCTAATTATCCTTCCTCTACAATCGTCTGCTCAGATGGTGGTTCAGTTGACTTAGTATGGCCCGATTGTTAAGTCAGTGCGTTTCACTTGTGTTGGGACACTAGAATCTAATATATACACTAGATATGATACGTTGTTGTGGGAAACCATATATAGTTTAGTTTTACGATTAGTATATTGTTTTTAGAAGTTGTCAAATAAATTAATAAGAAAAGTCACACTTTCACGTTTCTCTCTCGGCATAAAATATAAATAAAACACACAAGAAATTACATTATTGGCATCCCTGGTTAATTGTAAAACATGCAGAACCTAAAGCTAGAGAGGGAAACAATAAAAGGATCCCTGAAAAAAGTTTTTAAAGAAATTGAAGAGGTGAATCCCAGTGACGAGAAGACAATACAAAGACTCCTGCAACAAGTTGATGATAAAGCAGAGCGAGTATTTCTTCTAGACAACAGCATAAAAGACATTCTATTTGCAGAAGAAACCAGCACGGAAACTATTAGCAAGGAATTAAATGATGAAGAAAACTTTCGTGACGAGGTAGGAAAATTTAGAATAGAATGTGAATACTTGATCAAAAATTTAAAAACTTTGAAAGATCAAGAAAATAAAGGTACAAAAAATGAAAAACCTGTCAAAAATTTACATCTGCCAAAACTTGAAATAAAGAAATATGATGGAAATGTCAAAAATTGGATAAATTTTTGGGGCCAGTTTAGAAAAATCGATGAAGACGCAGACCTTCCAAACGAAGACAAGTTCCAATACCTGATCCAATCAACAGAAGATGGCACGCCAGCCAGAAGCCTTGTCGAAAGCTTCCCACCTTCCGCTGAAAATTATAAAATAGCCATTGACCAACTGAAAAATAGATTCGCAAGGGACGAAATTTTAATTGAGGTATACGTTAGGGAGTTATTAAATTTAATTCTAAATCAACAAACCTCAAAGGAGGACCCAGGTATGGCTTTATCTACTTTGTATGATAGGTTGGAGACTCAGCTTAGGGCTTTGGGAACACTAGGTGTTACTAGCGACAAGTATGCAGCGATGCTTTTGCCACTTGTTGAATCCGCGCTACCTTATGAGTTGCTTAAAATTTGGGAAAGAAATAGGGCTTCTAATAATTTAAAATTTAATAATGAGTTGCAGGGTCTACTAGAGTTCCTGAAAACAGAAGTGGAGGCCGAAGAGCGTGTAAAACTTGCTCAGTCTAGTTTCACAGTTCCAAAAAGTATTGACGATAAGTATACTGTAGAAACCTTACATACAGAGAGTTTAAAAACCAAGGGTAAGCAAAAGTTTTCTTGTATTTTTTGCGAAAGCAATACACATGCCAGTCAGGACTGCATTAAAGCTCAGAAAATGACTTTAGAGCAGAAAAAATCCATTATAAGTAAAAAACGGAGTTGTTTTTCATGTTTAAAGCAGTTTCACAATTTTCGGACATGCAAAACAACTGTCAAATGTATAAAATGCGCTCGCAAGCATTTTACATTAATGTGTCCTGATTTGCATGAAAAAGAAAACAAAAATAGAGATTTGCAAAAATCAGAATCTTTAGAAAATACATTAACAACTGTCGCTTCTGAAACTTTACTGCAAACGATCAATGTTAGGGTTATTTCTGATAATAAAAGGTCAATGACAGTAAGGGCACTGCTAGATTCGGGTTCGCAACGTTCCTATATAACTACAAAATGCGCGGAAGATTTAGGGTTAACTAAAATTGGACAAGAAAATATAGTTCAAGGTGTTTTTGGTGGGTTGCAGGGAGCTCCAAAGATTCATCGTTTGTTTAAGGCAGGTATAGAAAATTTAGAAAATTCATTCAGCATCGGGTTATCTTTACTGGAACAATCTAAAATTTGCAATTACGTTCCAAAACTAATTGACCAAAAGGTCCTAGATTTATTAAAAGCTAAAAATATTTATATAAATGATTCTGCTTCTAAAGAATTAGAGGTTAATTTATTAATAGGGGCAGACATGTTTGGTCACATCATAACGGGAAACTTGGTAAACATAAATGATTCTTTAGTAGCTTTGGAAACCAAGTTTGGTTGGACCGTTATGGGGACACAAAAAAGTAATAATAAAATAAACACGTTTGTTTCAACTTATTTTACTGACTCATTGAGTACTTTATGGAGTTTAGATGTTCTGGGTATAAAAGATCCAGCAGAGACGAAATGTCGAGAAGAGTTAGACATTCGCACTTTAGAAAAATTTAAAGAAAGCACTGTGATAAATAGTGAAAATAGATATGAAGTTTGTTTACCATGGGCAGAAGGTTATCCGGCTATAACCTCTAATTTTAATTTAGCTGAAAAGCGACTTTTTTCTACCACAAAACGGTTACTTTCTCTGAACAAGCTTACAGAGTATGACAATATATTCCAAGATTGGGAAAATACAGGAATCATTGAAGAAGTAGAAGAAGAGCCGTTGGAAAAGAATACGCACTACTTGGCACATCACGCAGTTGTCAAAGAGTCCAGTTTAACTACGGAGATCCGACCAGTGTTTGATGCGTCAGCTAAGGATGGTAACGGTAATTCTCTTAATGATTTACTAGAAAAGGGTCCGAATCTAATTGAGCTAATAATACCTTTAATTTTAAAGTTCAGGTTACATAAAATTGGGGTAACGTCAGACATAGCGAAGGCATTTTTGCAGATAAGCATTTCAGAGAAAGATAGGGATTTTTTACGATTTTTGTGGTGGAAAAACTATGAAAAAAGAGAAATAAAAATATTTAGACATTGTAGAGTAGTTTTTGGGCTAAAACCAAGTCCGTTTCTTTTAGCAGCAACAGTTAATTTGCATTTAGAAAAGGAAAAAACATACACAGAAACAGCTAATTAACTTCTTAACGCATTTTACGTAGACAATTGTGTTTCTAGCGTTAGGAATGAAACAGAACTTAAAAAATTTATTGATGAGTCAACAGAAATTCTAAAGAATGCAAAATTTGATCTTTGGGGGTGGATTTTAATGAAAATAACGATACGTATGTTTCTAGCGTCAATGAAAAATTAGAAAATAAGGTTATCTCTATTTTGGGTATACAGTGGAATTACCAAACTGACATTTTAGCGTGTGATATAAAAAATTTAGACAGTCTTGACGAGATTCCTAGAACAAAAAGAGGCATTTTATCTGCAACGCAGAGAGTTTTTGATCCTATTGGTTTCACTGCTCCATTTACGTTAATACCGAAAACATTATTACAAGAGACTTGGAGCTTGAAATTGACGTGGGATCAAAAATTACCTGACGATATCAATAAACGTTTCGAAATTTGGTTAAAAAGTGTTAAATGTCTCAATTTTTGTAACATACATAGATATTTAGCATATCCAGAAGAAGAGAACCTAATAATAAATAAAACTCTTCACGTTTTCGTTGACGCTAGTAAATACGCTTATGCCGCTTGCGTTTTTATTAGGCTAGAATTTCAAAATTCAATTTCAATCAAACTTTTGTTAGCAAAATCGCGTTTAAGTCCAGTTAAAACGATTACTCTCCCTAGGTTAGAATTAATGGCTGCTGTAATAGGTGTTAGGTTATTACAAACTGTTAAAGAAGTAACAGACTTTACAGAGCTTAAAACGTACTACTGAAGTGATTCGATGGTTGTCTTAACCTGGATTAAAACAAAGGGTCTTTGGAATACTTTTGTAGGAAACCGGGTAAAAGAGATTAAAAAATATTCTGCAGTAGATCAGTGGCGCCACGTGCCAGGTGATATGAATATTGCAGACGTTTTATCACGAGGATGTAGCGGGAAACAACTTTTGGAAAAACAATGGTGGAAGGGCCCTCAATGGCTCAAAGAAACAGAAAATATGTGGCCAAAAGGAGAAGTAAGCGCTACAGAAGAAGAAGCAATGAAAGAATGTATGAAATTAGTTAATACTAATCTAGCAGAAAATTCGGAAGAATTTTGTCAAAAGTTAAATTATTTTGGAAAGTTTTCAAAAGTACGGAGATTAGTAGGATGGATTCTTAGATTTTACCACAATGTTAGGAACAAAAGAAGAAGAACATGTGTAGAAGCTAAGACAAGCAACAAATTTGATTACTTAAATGCTCAAGAACTAGAAAGAGCTGAAACATGCATAATAAAATTTGCACAAACTCAAAATTTAACAGAAAATATAAAGGGATTGAGGAAGTTCGAAATATTTGAAGACAAAAATGGAATTTTAAGGTTAAAAACCAGACTTGCATATGGCGATTTTTCACAAGAATTTAAGTACCCAATAATTCTTCCAAGCAAAAATACAATAGTAAGAAAACTTTTAATTGAAGAACATGAAAAAAGTTGTCATGCTGGTCCGAAAATACTTTTAGGAATAATCAGAGAAAATTTTTGGTTAATAAAAGCCAGGAAAACTATAAACTCTGTAATTTACTCATGCGTCACATGTAAAAAGTTAAACAGTAAACAAATTGAAACACCTTTTGCTCCTTTACCTGCTAATAGAATAAACGATGCTGGGGTTTTTGAGATTGTAGGTATAGATTTAGCAGGGCCCTTATATTTAAAGGGAGGTGAAAAAACGTGGATAGTTTTATTTACGTGTGCAGTATACAGAGCGCTTCATTTGGAACTGGTGAAATCTCTCTATGCCACATTGTTTGATTTGCTTGTCTAGATAATGTTTAGAAGAAATGCGTTCAATGTGCTTCCCCGTTTAGGATTTTGTCCTCTTCAGGGTTTGAGGTGAATGTATTGTGTTGGCGGCAAAAGCAAACAGTCCGAAAAACACACCGGGGCAAGCGCCGTGTCCTGGTGTTCTTGGATCCTGGGTTATGCCGGACGGTGGTGTCCAGAAGGCTAAGAAGTCAACAGAGAAGAAAGTTTGATGGATTGTTGTTGGTTCCATAGACATTTACGTGTACTGTCCGTGCTTTGCTCTCGACCAGTCTCCCTAGAAACCATTGTACAACGACAGGCGAACCTGCGTCCCTCGTCGGCGGTCAGGAGGTGGCTTTGAGTTCAGCGTGGACAGTGTGCGTTCGAGTGGAGAAAATAGTTGCGGCTATTTTCTTGGGACGAACAGGTATAATTGTGCAATGAAGTTGGGAAACCGCAAAAAACCAACTTCTCCCTGTTCGGGGTAGGGATGAGGAAATGTTAGAGGTGGGTACGGTAGGCTAACGGGGTAGCCTCAAGGATGTTTTCGTACTCCACCGGGAGTTCGTCAATGCATGTTTGCATTAGAGCGGACGGTACATGAATCTTTTTGCGTTTGGGCTTTCGGTAGAGTACGTGGCCGGAAGATGAACAGGAACATTTGAGAGATTCTTGTGTGTCGGAAGGGGGGCCGTTGATTACTTTAATTGTGAAGTTCCTGTTCAGAGAGTTTATTCTCTCGGTGATTTTGGGGGTGTTCGAGATGTTATGGATTTCGTTTGAGGGATATCGCCAGTGCTCATAGTTGCATCTACGCAAGATTCTGCGTTCTGTTCTCAACAACCTCTCTTGTTTTTGTCTTGAGCAAAGAGAGTAGATACATGATTTGTACTCCATGACGGGTCGAATAAAGGTCTTGTAAGTGTGAATGAGAGTCTTCTTGTGTGTCTTGCCAATTTTTCCCGAGAGAGCGTTGAGAAGTCTGGCCCTGTTCCTTACCCTATCTAAAGTTGCCTTTAGATCTGCGTCCCAGTTGAGAGTCCTGGTAAACAGTACTCCCAAATAGTTCGCAGTCGGGCTAACAACAAGCCTTTCTCCCAACAGTCTCAGTGGATATTGGTCGTCTTCATTGCGTATGATTCTATTTGACACAGAAGGGGCGCGAAACACAATTGTTGTTGTTTTGTTCGCGTTTAGGGTGACTCTCCACTTACAACACCATTCGCCGACGCCGTCCAACAGAGCCTGGGCTCTTCTGAAGAGGAGTCTTGGGTTGTATCGAGAGGTTGTTGAGAGCAGAGTCGTGTCGTCTGCATAGAGAAACAGCCGAGTACCTGGGATATTTTGGTTAGTGATGTCGCTGTTGTAGATGATGTACAACAGCGGTGCTAGGACTGAACCCTGGGGAACTCCAGCTTGTGGAGTGAATGGGGTGGACTTTTGATCGCCTATTTTAACTCTGACAGTACGGTTGTGGAGGTAGGAGTGTACAATTTTGGTAAATTGCAATGGTAGCCCGATGTCCAGAAGTTTCCGAACAAGCCCGTCGTGCCAGACCTGGTCGAAAGCCTTCTGCACATCCAGAAATGTGGCTATGGCGAATGAACCATCGTTGATGGTTTGAGTAACTTTGGTAGTGAAATCTATTAATGCATGTTTAGTAGATTTACCTGACTGGAATCCATATTGGAATTTTGGTATGATATTGTGGTTTTCGAGAAAGTCATTGAGCCTCTCTTTTAGGATTAGCTCAAGAACTTTACCCAGAGTATTGATTAATGAAATTGGTCTATAGGATTCCACGTCGGTTGGGGGTTTGCCTTTTTTCAAAAGCATGATGGTGTTGGCCACTTTCCAAGGAGTAGGAAAGTGGCTGTTTTTGAGACATGCATTGAATATTTTAGTTAGAAGAGGAATGATACTCTCTGGAAGTTTTTTGAGGCACCTTCGGTTAATGCCGTCAGGTCCGGGAGCGCTGTTTTTGCCGATTTGGCAAAAGCTCTCCGTTTCCCTGTCTGTGAGGGGGTCCATGATAGGATCATAGACTGGAATGTAGTGGTTGAGAGTAACATTTACAATGTATTCTGTGTTGAATTTAAATATGCGATCAAAGTTCGGGTTATCTGGAGTTTGAAAATTGTTTTGAAGCGAATTTCTGAATGCTTCGGCTTTCCCTTCTGGGGAATTGACTATGTGATTGTTGACTAACAGATGGGATGGTTGAGATAGTTTTTGTTTTGTTAGGACTTTGAATTTTTGCCAGAATTTACCTCCGTCTCTGTAGTCCAGTTTTGAGGTAGCATCTTCCCACCGGCGAGCCGTTAGGACAGATATCTCCCTCTTTATCCTGGCACAGATCCGGTTGTACTCTGTTTTGATTAGTGGGTTTCTGTTGGCCTTGTATTGACGTAGAAGACGTCGTTTTTGTTGGATTTTGGCAATGATGTATTGTGGAAGTGCCGGTGATGTATAGGTTATTTGTTTGAGTGGAATTGCGTGCGTGATCGCCTCAGTGATGAGGTTCTCGATATCGGTTGCACTGGTGTCGATACTATCGTTAGTATCGAGTTCGCCTAACATAGGGAGATTTTGTGTGATGAAGTTTTGGAATTCAGTCCAGTTAGCGTGACGATAGTCTCTTATAGATCTTGGAGGGTTTGGTTGTTTTGGAATGAGTATGTCGGTGTCGACAAGAAGAGGTACGTGGTCTGACGTTATTGAATCGCCTATGTGGCATCTATCCCCGAACCGATCCAGAATGTTACTAGTAACTAGGATGTGGTCGACAATAGAGGCCCCATTGGCGTTCAAAAACGTGAACTCAGTGTTGGTGATTCTTGAAATGGGAAGGTCTAGTAGATAATCCGTGAGGCGGATGCCTTCTGGGTTTTGACGGTGATCACCAAACTGTGTGTGTCTACAATTTAGATCTCCCATCAACACAGCCTTGCCGAGCCTCGAAAAGTACTCTAGCAAATGCCTGTTGAGTGGTTGATCCGGGTGTTTGTAGTAAGAGACTATCGTGAGGGTTTCGTTATTGGGGATATGCACGTCAATTGCCAGGAAGTCCACATCAGGTGGACGAAAATTTTGTGGGAATGTGTGTGTGTTGTGCGGTATTCCGTGTTTCACGAGAATACCATTCCCACGTGAAACCTGACAGCGGCTTCGATGGATGATCGAATATCCTGCGAAGTGTGGATCGTTTTTCGACAGAGTATCTGTGAGTGCGAGGATCTGGATGTTATGCTTCGACAGGATATTCTTGATGAGGGGTCTCTTTTTGGAGAGACCCTGACAGTTGACTGTGCCTAGGGTGAAATCCATAAAGGGAGGGTGTTTAGTGGTTGGAGCGGAATGTCACCGTGACATTGCTCCCGTACCCGTGGACCACTGTCGAGTGGTCGTAGACTTGGCTAATCAGATTAGCCGGGATTGCAGCGATATGTTCACGAAGTTCGGGCAACAAGTTAAGCAACAGAGCAGTCTGAATCGACACGATGTTCTTTGTTTCTGTAGGGAGTTCGAAAGGGGGGAATGATCTTTCGATCGTAAGTGGCTGTATTTCGTGTTGGGCGGAGGGGATGGTGTGTCTTTGTGGACACTTGTTGGAATATGCGGGGTGGTCACCGCCGCAATTCGGGCATTTGGGTTCCTGCTGTTTGGTGAAGACGCTGGATTTGTGGTTGCCGCCGCAGTGGGGGCAGACGAATGCTTTTTGAGGGCATTCGTCGATGGAGTGTCCGTTAATGCAGCATTTGCTGCAATATTTTGGAGTGGGGATTGTAGGGTCGGAGCCATGAGGAAGTTCGGCATTGTAGATTTCACCATCTAGAGTTATGCCTCGGCTCAATGCGGACGTGAATTTCTCCAAGGATTTGGTCACCACCTTGATCACTTTAGAGTCCTTGCCTGTTTTGTAAGCTTTGACTCTCCACAGTCTTTCGACCGGGAATTGCTGTTCTGTGAGCAAGTCGGTGACCTCCTGCTCGGAGTAATCCACGTCGATTCCAGTAATGCAGAGGAGGTAGGTGGGCTCTTTTGTGGAAGTGTTAGCATTTCTGCTACGGCTGTGAACCGTAACCATAGTTTGGCCAATTGCTGTGTGGATAGCTTTTTCTATATCCCCTGCATTTATCGGATTGAAAAGTCGAAGGTGTGCGATTCCATGTGAGAGTACTTTGCAAGAATGAATTTTGTTGGATAAAAGAGTGGTGGCATTTATTTGCCGAAAGAAGGTGCGTTTGTTGCAAAGATCTTTTGGGAGATCTTTGATGAGATATTCGGACAGTGTTGGATCGTTTATGGCGTTAATGACGTTTTGGTTTCTGGCTTGGGTTTTGGGGCGTGGATTGGCTGCGGCATTGGCATAAGACATTTGTCTTAGTTGTCTTCTTTGGAAGACGAAATCGTTGGGTTCAGGATTGCTGATGGATGCTTGTTGTTGAGAAGTGGGTTGCTGTTGAGAAGGTTGTTGTTGAGAATGTTGGGGTGCTTGTTGAGAATGTTGGGGTGCTTGTTTTGACGGTTGAGTTGGAGTTTTTGGTATAGCACCATGTCTATTCCGAGCGCTCTGACGCTGAGGACCAGCCTGTGCTGGTGTTCTTAGAGGCGGAAAATCGTTTGCATATCGCTGCAGAAGCCTCTGGATGGGGGTACAGTGCCTTCCTGTTGTAAGGAAGAAAACTGGTTGGCTGTAGTGGTGGCTGTTGTGGTGGTGGTAGTGGAGGCAACGCTTGTCGAGGTCGTCGTCCGAGGACGAAGCGACCGGGTGGAACTGACGGACCTTACAGATGAAGGCATGACAAATGGGCGAGGATGCAAGTCTAGCGATCGGAGGGCACCTCAGCCTCAAGGTGTTCTGGGGGGTAAACCCCAGGGATAAAGGTGGCTTGTCCACCCCTCCGTGCTTTTCCGGCGTTAGACAGTGACTATAATTACCTGATGGGTGCAGTTTACCCTGCTGCTGGTGGGTCCCTCGTTGAAAGCCTTTTTCGCAGTTAGTTTGGCCCCCTTACTCGCACTTGTTCTTGTAACCGTGTGTGAACACTAGGTAGAGTTCGGGGCGAGCGAACTCGCTCGAGCCCAGGGCCAGAGTATTCCTCTGAAACCCCGCAATCCGTCTACCTTTTTGGTTTACACGGCCAAGCGTCGTTGGTTTTTCACTCTGGTTCCAAACTAATAGCTTAGGGCTAACCGTGCGCCGCTTCTTCAGCACTTGGTGCTCTCAGGCTTCTCGCTGTTCGTCGGTAAGAGTGGGGTGTGCTAGCAGTGACCTTACTCTTCGACGTCCGGGACGAGAATGGTGAAATCTCTCATGCCATGCCACATTGTTTGATTTGCTTGTCTAGATAATGTTTAGAAGAAATGCGTTCAATGTGCTTCCCCGTTTAGGATTTTGTCCTCTTCAGGGTTTGAGGTGAATGTATTGTGTTGGCGGCAAAAGCAAACAGTCCGAAAAACACACCGGGGCAAGCGCCGTGTCCTGGTGTTCTTGGATCCTGGGTTATGCCGGACGGTGGTGTCCAGAAGGCTAAGAAGTCAACAGAGAAGAAAGTTTGATGGATTGTTGTTGGTTCCATGACATTTACGTGTACTGTCCGTGCTTTGCTCTCGACCAGTCTCCCTAGAAACCATTGTACAACGACAGGCGAACCTGCGTCCCTCGTCGGCGGTCAGGAGGTGGCTTTGAGTTCAGCGTGGACAGTGTGCGTTCGAGTGGAGAAAATAGTTGCGGCTATTTTCTTGGGACGAACAGGTATAATTGTGCAATGAAGTTGGGAAACCGCAAAAAACCAACTTCTCCCTGTTCGGGGTGAAATCTCTTTCTCTCTACTGAAGCATTTTTATACGCTCTTCGTCGCTTTATTAGTAGAAGGGGGAGGCCTAAAATCATATATTCGGACAATGGGACAAATTTTCATGGGAGTGACAATATTTTTGGAAAGTTAAATTGGGTAGAAATAGAGCAATTTTCAGGTACAAGACGAATAAAATGGATTTTTAATCCACCCTCCGCTTCTTGGTGGGGCGGGTGGTGGGAGAGGTTAGTAAGAGTAGTAAAAGAACTTTTGCGCCGACAACTGGGGAAAGCATCGTTGCATTATGTAGAGCTGTACACAGTGTTATGCGACATAGAGTCGGTGATAAATCAAAGACCACTTACCTATGTTTCTGAAGTCGATGAGTTTGAGGTTTTAACCCCATCAAGTTTTTTAAAGCCATTACAGGGTAATTCCGATGAGGTTGTTGATTTAGACATCGTGGATTCAGAATTTTTTAAAGGTAGGTTTCGTCATATTCAAAATTTAAGGCAAATGTTACGCGACAGATTTAGGAAAGAATACCTTGCGGAACTAGTAAATTATGGTCAAAGAAGAGGAGATTCAGTGAAGGTTGGTGATGTAGTAATGGTTGGTTAAGACAACGTCAAAAGAATAAACTGGCCCATGGGCAAAATCATTGAAGTATATTCTGGGCAAGATGGCATCCAAAGGGTCGCAAAAGTAAAGACAAAAAATGGTGTATTGGTTCGTCCATGTCTACGACTATATAGAGTTGAACTACCTATCAATGATATTCAAGAAAATTTAAGAAAAGACAAAGAAGAATCAACAGAACAAGATAAGTCAGAAAAGGGTAAAAAGTCAAGGTATGGAAGAACATTGAAGACTCCACATAGATTCACTGCCGCCTGATTCCTGGGTCCGGAGAATGTTGGGACACTAGAATCTAATATATACACTAGATATGATACGTTGTTGTGGGAAACCATATATAGTTTAGTTTTACGATTAGTATATTGTTTTTAGAAGTTGTCAAATAAATTAATAAGAAAAGTCACACTTTCACGTTTCTCTCTCGGCATAAAATATAAATAAAACACACAAGAAATTACAACTTGAGATATTCTCTCATCGCGCGACCTCCGTGTATAATATTATTTAGCATTATTTTAGATCATTATTCTATATCCTAGCATTATTTTATTTTGTATTTGCAATATGAATTGTGCAAAGATAATTTTAGAACTTGCCTTGTTGCATGACAATAAAATAAAGGTACTACATACTACAAATTTGAAATTTACATACGTATATTGAGATGTTAAAATTAATATTATTTCTACATTTTTATATTAAAATGTACAGCTGGTTCCTAAAAAAACTGACATGTACGACTATTAGTAAGATTTGATCATTTTGAGCAGTGTATTTGATTGTTTTGACATATTATATTTATTATCACAGACAAATACTAAAATAAACAATCAAACAACAAACAACTGATTACATATTATATATTATGTTAATTCATAAATTGTAATAATTATTAAGGTCTAAATTTTGATATTATTTTGAATTCTTGCATTTTATAAAGAGTATACATGTATACATACGTATGGTTCTTTTCATGAGGATTTTTCAGTGCGTCACAAATGATAGAAAAAAAGGTAAGTCCTTGATAATATACATTTATAACATTTATTCTAACATGACATTTTAATTAAATCTGACAGTTGTCAAATTTTATTTGCAATTGGGCATAAAAACAAATCAATTGTCTTTATTGCATTTATAAAATGGTATTTTCTTTGATTTGTACCTATAGTCTTATAAATTGTACAGATTATATTCGTAGATATATTATATAATTAGTAAATAAATTTTTTCTATTATAGCGCCATCTATCGACAACTAGAATAATCACCGAACTAGAATAATTACCAAAGTAATCATCGACGTGCCTTTTTTTCTGTCATATACAATTTAATGCGTTAGAAAGAAATCGAAAAACTGTGACGCACTGAAAAATGCTCATGAGAAAAAGCATACCTATAAATGATGGTTTTTACATAAAATAGGGTTGTTGATATTATTTTTTGAGGTTGAACAGAATAAGTTATCTGACAAATTTTAAGATTTGACAGTGACAGTGACAGTAGGTAAATAATAAGTATTTATTCTTCAAAATACACTGCTCAATTTTCTACAAAATACGCTTTAAGAGTCGTATCAGTTTTTTAGGAACCAGCGCTGTACAAGCGCATCAACAGTCCCATTGTGTAAAACTTATAAATAAGTTTTTAAATTTTGATACAAAAATGTGTTCTCCTTTTTGAACAATGGGATCCCTCTTATTGTATTGATATTTTTTAAAATTTGATGTAAGTTAAATAATATTAAAATTATTTCTAAATTTATTTATTATTAAATATCATTTAAATAGTTACTTATATACATTAAGTTTTATATTGTAGCATCTCTGAGGATGGCTTTGTAAGCCGAAAGCGCTAAGCTAGACATTTAAATGCTTTACATACTTTTAAAATAATTTTACTTATGCATTCATTTATCATTTGTCGTGTGTACAAAACACAGTTCAGTCTTTTGCAAAATATTTTTATAGGTCATAAGTCATAAGCAAAGATAAGCATCATAAGAGTGGAGCTGTGGAATACCATGGCAGAACTGAGCATATCGAAGAAGTTAATTAATCTTATAAAATAATCGTGTGGAGGGATGTACAACTGCAGCAAGACTTAAAGAAAAACTATCGACTTTCTTTACAATTAGTGAAAGGTATTTATTTATTGGTCTTAAACAGGGATATGCGGTATCCTCAATTCCCTTTAACATTGCTTTGGAGATCATCATGCGAAAAACAAATTAAGACACGCTTCTTTCTAGAAATCAAGGTTTTCGCATTATGGCGCGTCCGCATTGGTAAATTTTTGTGCGTATTGAACTAATGGTTCGTCGCAAGAATTTGTGTCGCCAGAATTTGCGTAGTATGAAAATAAGAATTTATCATTCAGCGCTAAGACCCATTATTGAATAAAGAAGAAATGAGAAAATCCGGATTCGCATCATTACTGTTCGTCATTTTAACTTTGTCAACCTTACATGATCATTATTAAGAGCACACAGTAGCGATCAACAGGTAGCAACAAACGCGGTCTAAGATTGCGAAAGTTCTGCGAACTTTCAAAAGTGAGACAACAGTGCGTCGGTAATTCGACACTGACAGTGACGTTTATACTATCAAAAACAATAATTTTTATACACATAGGCGCGAAATGTTGCCAAGTCAGTGACGTTCGATTTCTTGTTATAAAAAAATCGATTTTAAGTAGTTCCAATGTGACACAAAATCTAGGCATGGGATAAAAAAGTTTATTTGAAGAAAGTGTATTTTTTTGTCTTTCTTAATGGCGGTACAGGCTCCTTTTTTCAATATTTTATTTAGTTATAAAGTAATTTCCACATACTAACATATTTCTGAAATTGGGCTCTGTACCGCCATTCTTTATTATATTACGAATATGTGTCTCAAATATCTCGACAAAATATTAAAAATTAAAGCCGCAATCTTGGAACGGTTTGTTGCTACCCGTTGATCGCTACTGTTTGCTCTTTTAAGACCAACAGTGACATCTTGTAACCAGCAGCGAAACTAACAATTGTTCCAGATTTGGAACATGGCAGCGAATGGGTTAATGTCGTTCTGATAAATTAATGTTATTATTATTGACCGCTTAAGGGCCTGCTAGGAGAGATCTCCATGTCGAAAGCAACCGAATGCAGTGACCTCTTTTATTTAGAAAATTTGGCCGTTTTTTGAGCTTTATGGCTTCTCAGATATTTCTTGGTTTATAGAAGCGGACGGGGCTATGGTTCTGGAGTATTCAAAGTCAATTTTGTGACCTGTATGAAGATGGTATTGGCCTAGAACTGAAATTGAATCGGAATTGCCAACAGATATGGAATGTTCATAAATCTGGATAAATATGGATTCTACGGTTGGTTTGGCCTATGTAAGATCGGAGCAGTCTGAACAAAGAATTTTAACAACTCAGTGTTGTTCATTTGCGATGTTCTGTCTCTGACTGATCGGACAAGAGATAAAAGTTTTTGATGGGGGTAAATATTGTCTTTATTCCTCGTGGTTTCAGAATTTTGCCGATTTTGTTAGTTTGGTGTAAGGAAGAAAAGCTTTCGTATGATCAGGATCTGAGTTTTTGAGTTGAGATTGAGCGGGAGATTGAAATTTGTAGATGCTCCTATCGATGTGATTTTCGCGGTAACCGTTTTGGGGTGTCGCGAAAAAAGGTCGCCAACAATTGGTCGAGCGAAAAAATGTCGCGCACATTTGAGCGCGTATCAAAAGGTCGCCGGCGAAAAAACAGCGCCGACGAAATAAGGTCGCGTGCAATTGATCGCGCGAAAAAAGATCGCGTCATGTTTTACATTATTAAAACCATTCAATTGGTTTTCAAAAAGGTTCTAAAGAAATTCTATTTGCATACTTTAACTTTATGCATTATGAGCCGATTAGTCTTGGAATTCCATCTAATTACTTTTTAATGTATTTTGGATGTATAAGAAGATGGGAAAAATAACGTATATCTAAATACTTTTTAATGTATTTTGGATGTGTAGGAAGATGGGAAATATAGGAGAATGGGAAATTATTTCATATGGTATTTTCAGGTTATTCAAGTGAATATACTTGAAAATTGAACAATTTTTAACATGAAGAAAGTATTTTTTTTGTTCTACGTGAATAATTTTAATATATGGATCTAAATTCAGAAAGGTACTTTCCTTCACACTTTTTACAGGCTTAGGACTGTCAGCAAAAAACTGGCGTGTTTAAAAGTGTTTGCTCTTCCTAATCGGATATCGTTAAAAATGTACAGTAATAATAGTTCTATTTACAGTATATATTACATACAAACGAATACCAGGTACCAGTTTACCTATTTTTGGTATTTTCAGAGACCGGTAATTAGCATAACTGATTCTTAGTAGAAAGTCGTTATGCAGATTAGTGAAGAATAAGTAGTTTAGATAAGGGCACCTTATTGTGTAGGTATTTATTAGGAATTCCATGAAGTCATTACGATAAGACATTATTGGAAATGCTAAAATAAATATTGTACAAAAGTTCTTTGTCTAATTGTGCGTTATTCACTAATGTGGTAATTATTATTCCATATTCGTGAAACGTACTTTTATTACTTTTTAATGTATTTTGGATGTATAAGAAGATGGGAAAAATATCGTATATCTCATTATTCATTAGCTTGTCGATTTGTCAAGATGGTCTTAACTTACGTAAAGAGTCAAAAAGGTGCCAATATGTTGGTGTATAATGGATATATCCATAGAAAGGAAAAAACGATTGATCAAAAGACAATTTGGAAGTGCGCTCAGTACAATAAGCATAAATGTACCGGGAGAGTTCACACAGTGGGAGATGAAGTAGTGAAAAGTACAAGTCACAACCACGTTGCCGATGCGTCAATATTAGAAGCAAAAAAGGCTTGTAACAGAATGAAAGAACTGGCTCATCAAGTTGAACTAACAACACAAGGAATCATAGCTACCGTTTCACAAGAAGTGTCTGTGGGTGCAACTGGGCAGCTACCTTCTATTTCATCCCTAAAGCGAGCTATTCAGAACACACGCCAAAGAGTGGAAGCTATTCCGGCAAATCCAAGAAGCTTAACAGAGCTTATTATTCCGGAAGAATACACCAGAAACAATAACGGCGAACCGTTTCTTTTATTTGACAGTGGTCCAAACGAACAGAGAATTTTAATATTTTCCACTGAAAGAAATTTAACTTTGATGGCGAGCTGTGAACACTGGTATGCCGATGGATCATTCACATGTACTCCTCTATTGTTTGGTCAGCTGTATACAATACATGGCGTACAGTATAGCAACGTTATTCCAACTGTTTTTGCTCTACTTCCTAATAAAACTCAGGCAACATACACTCGACTCTTCCATGAATTAAAAACGTTACGACCAGGTTTACGTCCTACAACAATAATGGTGGATTATGAAAAAGCAGCAATTAATGCTTTACAACAAGAGTTTCCTGAAGTCAGAATCCGTGGATGTTTCTTTCATTTCACACAATGTTTGTGGAGAAACATGCAAGGTACAGGACTGCAACAAGTTTATACAGAAGACGCGAATTTTGCTCTACATCTGCGACAATTGGCAGCCCTAGCCTTCGTACCTGAAGTAGATGTTGTTGCAACATTCGGAGAGCTACTGGACAGCGAGTTTTACACTCAAAATGAAAATTTATTAACACCTTTAATAAACTACTTTGAGGATGTATGGATAGGCAGATTGGATCGACGACAACAAAGAAGACCGCCAATGTTTCCAAGGAATCTTTGGAATTGCTTCGAATTTATAGAGGAAGATCTACCGCGTACTAATAATGCTGTCGAAGGTTGGCACAACAGCTTCTCCTCGATATTAAATGCAGCACACCCAAATCTATGGAAGTTTATTACGGGGCTAAAGAAAGAAGAGAGTTTAAATCGATTAAAAGTGGAGCAATACATAGCTGGAAACCAACAACCTCAAAAAAAATTTATAAAGATACAGCGCGGCGAATAAAAACGATTTGTTTGCAATACGGGAACCGGCCAAATCTAGAATATTTAAGAGGAATTGCCCAAAATTTTCAACTGCAAGTATAAAAAACTAAAAAACAATTAAAAAAAAAATTAAAAAAAAACAAAAAAAAAATAAAAATTAAAAAAACACAAAAAAATAAAAATAAAAAAAAAAATAAAAATTAGAAAAAAAATAAAAAAATTAGAATTAAAAAAACTTTTAAACACGCCAGTTACTAACTGCCAGTCCTAAGCCTGGATAAAGTGTGAAGGAAAGTTAAAGTATGCAAATCTGTTATTAATATAAATGTATTCTTTAACTATGATATCTTCAATAAGTACTCACCAGTGACAATGTATTAATGAAATTGTGCCTGTTATATAATTTTTAACCACAATATCATTATTTTATTTGGGAAATTTTATTTTAATAAAGATGGTAGCCCTTAACCTACCCTATCTATATGTAGTATATACCCTGTAAAATATATTAAGCTTATATTAAAACTTACTCTTAAATAACCAAGGGTAAATTTTGCGACACTGCCAAGTCGTGAAATAATACCTCTAGGTACTTTCCCTACAACATTTACAGTTAAAATTACCTTAATTCGACCATTAAATTGGTCGAACATTTTACATGATCAATTTCAAATAGGATTATTTACTTCCAATTATTTTCCTATTATTTAAAGTGGAAAATAAAACTAAAGTCATTTAGAAGTCAATATTGGGTTGACGAAATATTTTTTACCAATAGGTTAAAATGACTAATAAGAAAATATTTAACTGTTTGGGTCATTATTTAACAGCAATCCTTTAGTTCTATTGCATCATCTAAATCTGACCTAAGCCTGGATTAAGTGTGAAGGAAAGTTAAAGTATGCAAATGAAAACATATTTTCTGACGCGATCTTTTTTCGCGCGATCAATTGCACGCGACCTTATTTCGTCGGCGCTGTTTTTTCGCCGGCGACCTTTTGACACGCGCTCAAATGTGCGCGACATTTTTTCGCTCGACCAATTGTTGGCGACCTTTTTTCGTAGATCCCCGTTTTGGATGAGGGCTTTTTCGCAGTAACGGTTTTGGATGAGGGCTTGTTTTAAAGAAGTGAGCTCAGTAGATCTACTTGCATCATCACAAACATTGCCTTTCGCTTAAATTAAATGTTCAAACTGCTAAGAAGCATGTGGGTGGCAGCTTGAGCATTGAATTTGAGCGAAAAGCATTGCTTATTTTTTGTTTTATGTTAATGTTTATATGACTGAATAGAGAACTGAATAATTTTTAAAACGAGCTAGCACATACCCCTATTCTCATTTAAAAAAAATAGTTGGTTACGTCATCACGCCCAGATGAATGACGTCACTAGTACGTCAAAAATTACGATAGATATGACAAAAAATTATAATTTAAAAATAAAAATCGATGTTTTCGGGAATAATGAATCTATTCCTTTCATTTGCACCATTTGAAATTTCTGAGGGAGTTATATGTGCTTTCTGTGGTTTCCGGGTTTGACTCAGCGTTGAATAATTGTGGTGTTTAGACCAAAAACCTGGTATTTTGACGATGTCTCGGCAAGGTTGCACTTGCCATTGTCAAGTCAGGTAGTTCCGTCTCTCGCTGATTCTAGAAGTAAACTTACTAGTCCGCAAGCAAGCAATTTGATTTAACTCAGACTGCGAGACATGTTCACCCTTTGAAAATGACGTTCGGGTGTAACAATTTATTGGAGCGAGGTGTATTAACTCGAGTAAAACAGGAGTCACTCCACCGCGCTCCAACTCTCCAGACCATCCTTTCCCTCCCCCATAGCACTCTGACGCGTGATAGGGGCACAACTATCAGCCAAATGCTCTTCACGTGGGAGTCCTGGGTAATAGAACACCAACGTGGTGCCCTAATCGATTGAAAATTCAGGCAAGCGTGAGGCGCTTTATTCCTGTTTTCATCAAGTGACTTATCCGCGTAACTGAACTTGCTTGCTTGGGCCCCAAGCTTCGTCATTGCTCAAGAGTTTGAGCCCTATGTGCCTGGGTTTTTTGTTTTTTGCTACTTTTTTGGTGGCTTGCGCCTGTTTTTTGTTAGTATTTTTGAATTTTTTTGTGTTTTTTATGTTTTTACTTTATCGTACTATACAGGGTGAGGCAAATAAAGGACCTGTTAGAAATATCTCGAGAACTAAAGGCAACAGAATCATGAAAATTGGAATAAAGGGGTTTTGAAGGATGACCTATTAAATGAAAATATTTTCATCTCTTTGCAACTTCCGGTTATAAGGCTAAACTGAAAACCTATAATAAGAAAATCCAATCCGCTAAGGAAAGATCCTGGAGAGAATTCTGTGAAAACATTGAAAGTGTACCTGAAAGCGCCAGGGTTAACAGAATCCTCAAAAGAGATAACATTAACAAACCCAAGTCAATGAAATTGCCCAATGGGAAGTATACGGACACAGAGAAGGAGGCTGTAGAGCATCTTTTAAGTGTTCACTTTCCAGGGTCGACGCAATCGACTACTAATAACAATCATCAAGCAAACAATAGCCCAACCAAAAGGGACTGGCTGACCTCTGACGAGATCTTTGGTTCTCACAAGGTCAGATGGGCTATTGAAACTTTTGAACCTTATAAAACTGCGGGACCGGATGGTATATTTTCTAAGCTTCTCCAGGAGGGTTTGGAAATAATCATGGGTCCCCTGATCACAATATTTAGAGCTAGCCATGCTCTGGGATACATTCCCAAAGCTTGGAGAAGGGCAAGGGTGGCGTTTATTACCAAACCAGGAAAAACAGATTACATCTTAGCAAAATCCTACAGGCCTATAAGTCTGACCTCATTCATGTTAAAAACCATGGAAAAAATCTTGAACGAACACATCAAGAAAAACAATTTAAATGAAAATCCACTGCACCAACGGCAATGGGCGTATCAGGCAGGGAAATCAGGTGAAGCCACCCTGCACAATCTAGTGTCGGAACTCGAAAGGAGTCTGCATCAGAAAGAAGTCGCCCTTGCTGCATTTTTAGATATAGAAGGTGCATTTGATAATACCTCAATCGAGTCTATAAAAAGCGCACTGGCGAGGAAGAAAATCAACAACACAACATGCAAGTGGATTATTCAGATGCTTCAGCAGTGCCCCCGTAAGAGCTACTGGCGCCTGTGTGCAAAAAAGGATTTTGGCGCCCCTGAAGGCATTTTGTTTCATGTTTCTTTATTTATTTTTTGAAGGTGATAGGTATTTTAGGTAGGTGCCTTGAAATAAGGGAAAAAACTGAACTTTAGATGTCATAATAAGTTTTAATGAGTTTTCCCCGAAAAGTGGTTCGTTTTTTGGTTATTACACGTTGAAATGTTCTGTTTGGAATTTGACTGATAAGAACGTATTTTTCATGAGCTTCAATTTTTTTTACTAGCTCTATAGACTTCATGAATATACCATTTTTTCGCTTTTTTCTAAAGCTCATTTTTGATAACCATTTTTTTTTTCGATAAAACACTTAGTTTTTGAGTTATTTGAGAAAACCGCCTAAAACGTGTTTTTTTGTTGAAAAATAAACATTTTCACTCGCAAATAACTCTAAAAATATTGATTTAGTTAGAAAACTCTATAGAACAAAAGTTGCTTAGAATCAGTCAGTTTGTCAATTTCCGGACTTATTTTAAATCTATCTTTTTTCACTCCTGAGAAGGGGTACTTTCACTCCCCAAGCAAAAGCAACCAACGGCACAAGTCCAACTTTGAAGTGAAGGGAAGTAGAACCTAAATCCAAATTTTGATACAATTCGGTGGTGATAAAATTGCGGGTATCGCCGTATTTCACGTTCATTTACTGGACTATATTATGTATGTAAAATAGATAAATAAAAAACAGCCATTGTAGTTAGTAGCGATATTTTCCGAGATTTTGCTCTTGCAAATTCATTAATTACATCGCTAAAATTATTTTTCTACAACCGTGTTAAAAATGCAATTTTTAGCACTCCATACGAGCGTTAAAAATGCTACTTTAAGGCACTAGTGCTTTAAAAAATTTTTAAGGCACTGCAGTTCGTATTGACCGTAGATGCAATTTTGATGTAATGTCAAAAAAATATAAAATTGGAATGTTCAAGTAAAAGTTTTTATAGATATTGTCCTGTAATTACGTTTGTAGAAAAAATATTGTATGACATGCGTGTTAAAAGGTACATTTTTAAGGCACTCATGTGAATTGCAGAACTTGCTATCGCTCATTCTGCAAACTTTCACATGCGTGCCTTAAACGTGTACTTGTAACACTTATATCATAAATAACTATTATACCATCAAAAATTTCTTGTTCGTTTGCTAATATTGCTAGCCCAGACCACCTTTCTTGCAGCATTGTCCTTTGAAAACTCTCTATCTTTTGAAAAAGATCGCTCGCCAAAAGCTACAGATACAGGCAATGTCAAAAGAATTTTTAGTGACATATTTATGTTTGGAAGGGTGGAGATTAAATTGTTTTCAAATATATATTATAAAATACTTAAGTGGTCAGTATCATCAAAGCGCTTTAATTTCATTAAACAAATGATTGGAGTCTATATCCTCATTAGGTATCCTGATCTGTCAGCCATTCTTTAAGAACTAAAAAACGTTTTAAAAGATCGCTGTCACTTAATTTAAATATGTTTCGGGTGTACTTATACCTAATCCTATTTAATTTCTCAACTTTTGTTTTAAAATTAATTTTTTTTGGATTTTTTTTTTTTAATTTTTGACCCTGCTCTTTGGCGCCCCTAAAGGATGGCGCCCGTGTGCATTGCACACTTTGCACATATGGTAGCGGGGGCCCTGTGCTTCAGAGCAGAATAATATCCACAGATACGCATGAAGATACCATAAATCTGAGGGCAACTAAGGGATGCCCTCAAGGCGGTGTATTGTCACCGTCATTATGGAACATAGTTGTCGATGATCTGATTCATGGGCTAAGCGCCCAAGGAATCTGGGTCCAGGGTTTCGCAGATGATATCGTGATAGTAACTAGGGGAAAATTTCCCAGCACTGTTGCGTATCAGATGCGAGGTGATCCCTTGAACAGATCCCTTCACTACATAGAGAACTGGTGTCTGAAAGAGAACCTCTCCATGAACCCTTCTAAAACTAAACTGGTAGCCTTTACAAATAAGAGGAAGCTTACTGGACTGAGTGAGCTGAAATTATTTGGAGAGGTACTGGAAAGAACCAATGAGGTTAAGTATCTAGGGGTAACCCTGGATTCGAAACCCAATTGGAATACTCATATTACCAATATAACCAATAGGGCTAAGCGACTCTTCTGGAACTGCAGACGAGTTGTAGGTAAAACCTGGGGATTGAAACCAAAGGTGATATGTTGGTTGTACACATCAGTGATACGACCGACAGTTACTTATGGGTCAGTACTCTGGTGGAGAAAGACGGCTTTGCAATCTTGTGTGACCACTCTCACCACCCTACAAAGACAAGCGCTTCTAAATATAACAGGAGCCTTGAATAGTACAGGAACGGCTTCATTAGAGGCTATCACAGGTCTCCCTCCGCTGGAATTGTATATTTCGGCGGTAGCCTTTATGACCATCCTGAGGCTCAAAGCAAACAATACTTGGAGGCCAAATTATGTATTGAATAGCCACACAAACATTACTGGGACTAGATGAACTTAGATATGATGCCACCAGAACTAATCTTCACTGAGAAGATTAACACAATTATACCATCTAGAGAACAAAAAGTCCCAAACATTAATGGAGACTTAATATGGTTCACTGATGGATCTAAAACTGCCCATGGTACTGGATCAGGAGTCTTTGGGCAAACATGTAACTATAATAAATCTTACAGCCTAGGTCAACATACAACGGTGTTCCAGGCTGAAGTTTTTGCTTTGGTGGCCTGCATTGATGAAATAATTGATGAGGACCCTAAAGCTAAGAGAATCAACATTTACACAGATAGCCAATCGGCTATTCTGGCTGTAAAGAACCCTCTCACCAAATCAAAACTGGTGAGAAACTGCAAAGATCTCCTCAATAACCTGGCAAAAGACAACAAAGTGTCTTTAATATGGGTGCCGTGTCATGAAGGGGTGCATGGGAACGAACGAGCAGATATGTTAGCGAAACAAGGCTCGAGAAAAACTTTTGAAGGCCCAGAACCTTTCTGTGGCATCACTAAAGATGCTATGAAAAACGAGGTTCAGAAATGGCTGATAAAGAATCATCAAAATAAATGGAGAACCACTCAAGGGCAAATCCAGACTAAAAAAATAATCAAGCATATTGATAAAAAACTCTCGAACAGTTTGATGAACCTCAATAAACGAGAGATCAAAACGGTCACTGAAATGGTGACTGGACATTGTCGTTTAAGAAATCACCTATACAAACTAGGTAAGGTGAATGAACCATGGTGCAGAAAGTGCGAAATGGAAGAAGAAACTGCCATACACATACTATGCTATTGCAGTGTGCTAGGTGATGTAAGGCAGAACTTCACTGGTCAAATGAGGTTTGTACCAGAAGAGATCTTAAAACTACCAATAAGAAAACTGTTGGCCTTCGTTGAGGCCACAGGACTTATTAAAGTTTAAGGAGAAGAACAGGGTTTGGTACAAAGGTCTTATGACCAAGTGCCAGAGACTAACGAGTCTCGCCTGAGTTAAGAAGAAGAAGAAGAACTTCCGGTTATACCGGAAGTTGCTTATAACTTCGTTTTTTTAAATGGGACACCCTGTATATTTTTACATTTTTGGATTCTCTTCGATGTCTTCTTTCTTAAAATATGAGGTTTTGTAATATTATACAGGGTATTTTAAAAGATAATTACGTTTTTTTATTAATTTCGTAGCAAAATTAACACCCTGTAGAATTGTAGTAGTTTGACATCTAAAACTCTACTTACGTTCAAATGACTTTTAATATACTCTACTATTGTTAAGAATCATTAGTATAGCTAAGTTTTTAATTTTAGTATACAGGGTTGGTCGAAACTCGGAATGAGTATTTTCTGAGTTCTCTTAAATGGAACACCCTGTATTTTAATATTTTAATGAAATGATATTTTATGGTACTTTTTTATTTCTTAAGCATTCCCTATACCTAACTGCTTTAATTTGTGCTTAATTGTTAATCGCACCAACAATCTTAACTATGTAGGTATTTTGATAGCTAAACCATTATTGGTCATTTTAAGGACCAGTCTGGATTAATATGTATTTATTTCTGAAAAATTATTTGGGATTGAGTATTTTCACGGCCAAACTAATGAAATTTTACGTATTTTTTGTTGCAATTAAGGTTTAGCTTGAATCACCAATAACTCACAAATTAAAGCAGTTAGGTATAGGGAATGCTTAAGAAATAAAAAGTACCATAAAATATCATTTCATTACAATACTAAAATACAGGGTGTTCCATTTAAGAGAACTCAGAAAATACTCATTCCGAGTTTCGACCAACCCTACCAACCCGACCAACCTAAAATTAAAAATTTAGCTATACTAATGATTTTTAACAATAGTAGAGTATATTAAAAATCATTTGAACGTAAGTAGAGGTTTAGATGTCGAACTACTACAATTCTACAGGGTGTTAATTTTGCTACGAAATTAATAAAAAAACGTAATTATCTTTTAAAATACCCTGTATAATATTACAAAACCTCATATTTTAAGAAAAAAGACATCGAAGAGAATCCAAAAATGTAAAAATATACAGGGTGTCCCATTTAAAAAAACGAAGTTATAAGCAACTTCCGGTATAACCGAGGTAAGTAAGTTTAAGAGAATTTTGTCGAGAAACTAAGCTTTAAAAAAAAAACCTCTCAAAGGGGGGCCGAAATAGGGGGGTTATTTAGGGCCCATTTTTGCAAATTTTGACCGAAATGAATGAAATTCAACTCAAAGTAAGCTCATGGATAGGTAAATAAAAATACGGAATTTGACATTTCCAAATTTAAAATTGCGGCCAACATGGCCGACCGCTCACCCAACACATTTCCCTACCTATCTAAAAACTTGTTTAAGATAAGTTTAATTTGAAAAAGTCGTTATATAGCCTAAAGATGGGGCTATAAAAAGGATGTTATCGTTTTTCAGAAGAAGTTACGGGTTGCCTATATTTAAGGGGTCAAAATTTGACATAAATTTGAACTAGATTTTCTCAAAAATGGCTCCAAGGAATTTTTTTATTTTTTGATATATTTTTGATATCCTGTCGGTAAACTGAATGACATTAGTCAGATTTCTTAACTCCCCATAGGAGGGGAGTTATGAATTTTTTATAAAAAAATATTCGAGTGCCCGTAACTTGCTTCTTAATAGAAACTAAAATTTGAAATTTTGCAGACTTATGTGGTACTTTATTATCTATTATTACAATAAATTTTACCAAAAATATGGCTTCTGGTTGAACCGGAAATGAATAAAAAATCTTATTTTTTTAGATACGCCCTGTATATTTTTACATATTTTGAAAGACTGCAAAATTACCTTTCCAATGACATAAAATTCATTGCTGTAGCTCAAAAACTCGAAAAGTTACGGTAAATAGAAATTTTGCTATAATCTTATGTGTGTCCTCTCTAGTGTTGCCAGGTCCGATTTGTTTTTAATCGGTTCTACTTACTGTCTACTTCAAAGATGAACTTGTACCGTTGGTTGTTTTTACTTGGGGGGTGACAGTTACAGGTACCCCTTCTCGGGGGTGAAAAAAGGGCGTTTAAGGTAAGTCCCAAAATGGATCAACTGACTTACTCTAAAAAACTTTTGTTCTATATAATTTTTAAACTAAGTCAATACTTTTCGAATAATTTTATCGAAAAAATTTTCTTAACAAAAATGTAGCTTTTAAAAAAGCAACAAAATTGTATGTTCAGAAAGTCTCTAAAACCAGTAAAAGCAAAGTTGTAGCTCATCAAAAATACGTTCTTACTCGTCAAATTCCAAATCGAATTTTTCAACTTGAAATAACCAAAAAATTAAGCAATTCTCGGGCAAAACATATTAAAAGCTTTTAAATTGTTTAAAAAAAATCTTTAATTTTGTTTTATATAAAAGTCTCTAACATTAAAACTAAGCGAGTTACGCTCAAAATAAAGTTGGCTCCTTTTTTTAGTAAAAAAAAAAATGGTGAAAATCTCCCCCTATTTAGCACCGTAAATAAAATTAATCGTTACCGCTTTACCATTTACTTTATATGTTTATAATTTATACGATCTGTAACGTTTGTCTCTTGGGAGTGCTTAGTTTTGAAAAAAATTGGTTTTATAGTAAAAAAAGAAATTCTAAAATATTTGAAATGCCCTTTTTTCAAAAATTACTTAACAAGTATTAGGGATACTAAAAATCTCAAGGAGTAAAAAGTAGGTAGGTTTTCAAAAATTGGTTCAAATATGGCTGTTCATCTTTTGCATACACTCGTGATTAGTGACTCGTTCAGGCCCTTTTAAACATGTCAAAAATACATAGGAAAAGTAAATTGTTTGTAAAGCGGTAACGATTAATTTCATTTGGGGTGCTAAGTAGAGGGAGATTTCACAATTTTTTTACCAAAAAAAGAGTCAACTTGATTTTGAGCATAACTCACTTAGTTTTGATGCTAGAAACTTTTTTAAAACAATAAAATAAAGCTTGATTAAAAAAGTTTTAATTGGTTTTTCCCGAAAAGTGCTTCATTCCTTGGTTATATCACGTTGAAATATTTTATTTGAAATTGGACGAATGGGAACGTATTTTTCATTAGCTACAAATTTGCTTTTGCTGGGTCTATAGACTTTACGAATACACAGCTCTCTTTGTTTTTTCTAAGCTACATTTTTGCTAAAAAATAGTTTTTTCGATAAAATACTTACTTTTTGAGTTATTTGTAAAAATCGACTGAAAACGTGATTTATTTGTCGAAAAATTAACATTTTCAATCGTAAATAACTCAAAAAATATTAACTAAGTTAAAATTCTATAGAACTAAAATTGCTTAGAATTTAGTCAATTTATGCATCTCCGGACTTATTTTAAACGCGCGGTTTTTCACCCCCAGATAGGGGTGACTGTCACCCCCGAGTAAAAGCAACCAACAGCACAATCCGTCCAAATTTTCATACAATTCGGAGATGATCCTGAAAATTACACGGTATCGCCGTATTTCCCGTTAATTTACTGGACTACAAGGTGTTTCTATAATCTGTATTTAATCCTACATAATAATAATAATCAGACGAAATTACAAAAAAAAATCGTAGATTAAGTATATTATTTATTTTTTATTAAAATTATATTTTTCATTCGATTTTACCGCTTTTAGGAGTGCCTTGTTTTTATAGCATAGTTATAAAATTCACTGCAAGTCCTCCTGAAATTTATTTTCGTGGGTGAAAATCGGGACATTTAGTGTCCCGATTAGGTACAAATCGGTACGCGTCCCCAGACCCCTGAAAATCGGGACGTCCCGCGCAAATCGGGACACCTGGTAACGCTAGTCCTCTCTCACGCGATCATAGCAGAGCATTATTGTAGGGCAGTCAATGAGGGTATTTGGCTCCGAATTCCATCCTACTACATTGATGTACTTGATATTTTCACAGTAAGTAGGGGGCAGCTCAAGAAACAAAATCTACCCTATATACTATGGCGCTTTTATCTTGGGGCGGTTCCCACTTCTTCAAGGGGGTGGAAAATTTGTTGGTCAAAATAAGCACGGAAGTGGATAAAGAACCTTTTTCTAAGCAAAAACTGGACTATACTTTTTTTTGAGAACTCAATACTTTTTGAGTTATGCGTAGTTGAAAATTGGCCATTTTCATTAAAAAAATTTTTGGACGGATTTTTTGTGAATACGTTAAAAACTTTGCATCGAACTAAAAACACTATATAAAACTTTTTTAGATTATAAATAATAAAGAGATTCGTTCCTTCGTAAATGTTCTATTTATAATACAAAAAGAGATATGGTAGTTGAAAATAGTTTGTTTTTTGGTGCATGCTCAAATTGGTGTATTCAACTTGAAATAACAGAGGAACGGTAGGACTTGGTGTATAATGCTCCCAACGCCTTTTGTAGTGTTTGAAAAGGCCTTTAAAACGAGCACCGTTAAATGTCGGTTACTTACAAATTAAGCGAGATATGGTGCAAAAAAATATATGACTAATGTACTTTAAGGAAAAATGAAAAGTATATACATTTAACTCCCCATCCACCATAATTTAAATGCATTGTTTTTTTGCAATACCTTTTAATATAGTGTTATTTCTACTTTCAAAATGTTGAACGGGTTTAAAATGAATGGTTTTTGTAAAAAATGTGATCAAATTATAGAATGAATTTTTAAATTTTCTTAAAAATCTTCCTTTTTCTCCATGTAATTCGAAAATAAAAATATTTCACCCCTGAGAGGTGGTGGGAACCGCCCCCATGATAAAAGCGCCATAGTATATAGGATATACTTTGAATTAGTAGATTGGGCTACTCCCAAAATTTCATTAAAATATATGCAGTAGGATAGAATTCGGAGATAATATCTTATTCTTAATCTCGCGCATTGACTGGCCTAATCGAAATAGAATGAAATGCAAAAATTGTAAACTATTAATTTCTCAGAAAAATGTACTAATTTGAAATGAAAGTATGACTATAATATTCTATTAATTTATGCAATAATCTATACATCTATAGTGTGTCTCCGAAATATGGCATCGAACATTTTCTCAAATGCAGGAATTAATGATGCGTAGAACCATAAAATACTTTCAAGTACAGAAGGTGTTTCTAAAATATCAAAATAACGAGTAACTTTGTTATTTTTATAGAATGCCAGTATCTAGTACCATAACGATAATAGATCGGTACGATAAAGTTCTCGGGCGACCCTTCCGTCCAGCGTTTTTTGTGTTTTTTTTGTACCTAGGTGTCATGAAAAAGAATATCATGATTAGTAAATTTGCAAAGTTGGGGTCCACACAATTTGCTTTGTCCTCGTTGAGAGGGCTACGAACTCTACTCTTTTATTTTATTTTCTTGTTTATTTTCCCTGTAGGATCTTTATTTCTTCAAACTAAGTTCTCAATCCAGTAGTAAAGAAAACGACAATAAATATCGTTCTCATACCACTAGATTGACAACAGATGGAAACTCTCTGTTTACTACCCCCTCGACTTTCAAAAATTATACGGGTGCCGAGACAAACATTAAGATGAGGGAATGTTAAATAATTCACGTCCCATCTGCTCAGCGTGGTAAAGTTCCAAAGAGAAGGTTTCCTAAATACTCTACAAAAGAGTAAATGAATTAAAAATGTTTAACCATTTTCAATTTCTTTGCAACCTGAAAATGCAGCAGCATTATACCAGGCCCCATTTTTTGACCATTTTTTATTTACATTTTATAATATCATCATTAGTTCGTCTAATTGTAAAAGTGTATTACCAAAGTTTGTGTCATTTATTTGTTAACAATTCTATCTCTGAAAGTAGATATGCATAACAAAATAAATAAAGATTTAAAGTTTTGCAGTCCATTCAGGTTGAAGGTTCACATTTTTTAAGATACTCAACTGAATTTTTTTAATTCTAAAAGCGGCCTACTGCGAATCCAAAAACACGGTAAATTACCGATATTTTGCTTTGCATTACAGATGTCGGAAAAAGTTATTTGAACAAGTTGTTCGTTCCAAATATTATTTTAATCCCACATACCAAATTTCATCACAAAATTCGCACTTTTAGTTTTTTCATTATTTGTAGTCAGGATCCTAAAATCGCAGAGAAGGCTGCTGGCCGATTAGCCGCCATTGCCCAAACTCCGGGCAGCGTGTGCGTTCAGCGATAATGCAGCTCTAAGGAGACCGCGTCTCCTTAAACTACCATGCTTAAACTCTTAAACGCTGCTGGGCTGCGCGGAGCATTCGCAAGTGAGATTTTCCGGCCAGCAGCCTCCTCTGCGATTTTAGGATCCTGTCTGCAAATAATTAAAAAACTAAAAGTGCGAATTTTGTGATGAAATTTGGTATGTGGGGTTAGAATATTATTTGGAATAACTTGTTCAAATAACTTTTTCCGATATCTCTAACGCGAAGGAAAATAGCAAAGTAAACAAAACAGTGTAGCACGTGTAAAAAATTTATGGGGAGGCTAAGCCTCCCTTGCCTCCTCTGACCAGCCGCCACTGGTCGTTACGATATCCGCGACATTTCTTTCTTTGCAATCTGGGAAGGCACAGATCGAGGTATCTAGTTGAATTGGAGAGAAAAGGATATGGGACTACTGATGAGAAGAAGAATTCCCCGAAACCGGTGTAGACTCTTCCTGCACTCTCCGATTTAACTAGAGTATAATGCTGCTGCATTTTCAGGTTGCAAAGAAATTGAAAATGTTTATAGATTTTTTCTTTATTTCTTATTTACTTTCACTCTAGACACTTTATGTCCTGTTTACTTTCATTCTAGTATTACTGACTCTTCTTATCGGATACGGTCACTTATATAGAGGATCTTGACGCGCTCCGCCCGAACGGTTCCTAGCTGCGCTTCATGTTACTTGGGCCTGTATAGGTTGGACGGACGGGAGGGCTAATACTCATGGATGTCATTGCCTGATATATTTTCATATTTTTCTTTAGTACCGTTTTCCATGTTGTAGGAAGCCTTAGAGCATCATCTCTTTCGTTTAGACTGTTGGGATTTTTTTCTATTTCTATTGATTGTCTGATTTCACGTTTTCTCTTGATTTCTATGTTAGCTAGCATCGCCGTTTGGGTCAAGTTTATTGTATGTTCTGTACTTGCGACATGTTGTGCAAGAAAAGACGTTTTTTCTCTCCTTTCGATTGCATTTCGTCGTGTTTTTCTCGTCTATCACTGATTCTTCGGTTGGTCTGTCCGATATACTACTTTTTACAATCCTCACATGGAATCTTGTATTCTCCTGGATTTTCTAACGATATTTTGGTGTTTGCTGTTGGTAAAATAGTCGAGATTTTTCTGTCCGTATTGAATATCGTTTCTATTTTTCTGTTTTCTCAGCACTCTCCCTATTTTCTCTGTTGTACTCTATACATATTATTATGGTAGAAATGTTTTGCCAATCGGCTTTTCGTCTTCTGAGCATTTTCTTTTATTATGTAAAGTAATGTTAAAATCAGTTAGGCCACTCTGGTTCTCATGGCCTCATATTATGGTAGAATAGTTTTGCCAATCGACTTTTTGTCTTCTGTTGGGTCCTTAATTCTTCTTCGAGCAGTTTGAGCTTTTTCGATGGTATATGTTAAGAAGCGGTTTTTTCTTACCGGTGTTTTCACAGTATGCATTTCTTCATTTTAATGTTCTTAGTCTGTCAGTCTTTTGGATCTTTTAGTGAATGTTTTGATGACTGACTGTAATTGTGCAGGGTGGTGATGTCAAGCTGCATGTAGATATTTGTCGGTATGTGTCAGTTTTCGATATACCTACTGTATGGCCTATGTGTCTTCCTTCTTTATTATTAACATATCTAAGAATGGTATGAAATTTGATGGTTTTCTTCCAGTTCCATAGTAAACCGAATTTTATGTTGGATATTGTTGATGTGTTCTGTGTTCTAAAGGTCCCTTTAGTTTTTCTTCTCCATGGGTCTAGATGATAAAAGTGTCATCCACGTATCTAAGCCAAAGTTTTGGTTTATGTTCAGCTGTTTCTATTGCTCGCTGTTCTATTGCTTGCATATACAAGTTTGCTTTTGCTGGAACAGTGGTAGAAATAGTCCTTTCAACAAAAAAATTCGTATCTACTAAAAGAAATCCCTTATTTCTTTTCATTTATCACGTTTAGGGTTGTTACGGAGTTAAAAATTTCATGATCTGGTGGAGTCGCCGTAATGTCAGATGGCGTTTATTTTATTAGGAGGACCAAAACGATTTTTGCATGCCAGGTGTGCATCGCCGGTTTGTATTATTTATGTTTCGACAATATGAATTATTATTAAATCAGCATTTAATTCCTGTGAATATTTTTACGTTTGCAAACATAATGTAAGTTGGTATACTTGTATAATTATAATTACCAACATATTCCGATAATAATAAAAGTGCAGTTTTTGCGGGATATTCGGGACGTCTCGCGGTACAAAGCTCGACTCTCGTCTCGTCTCGACTCTCGTCCCAACAGAAAAATCGCTGTCCCGTCCCGCAGCAAAAATAGCTGTCTCATCCCAAAATGCAGAACAAAGTGTAGTACGCGACGTCCCGCGTGCATCATTAAACACAAGCAATATCCACAGAAAAACAATAAAAAAACTCATGGACATAGAATCACCAGTCCTGAAACGATTCCTACAACCCTGCCTCATTAGACATTCTGGATAATACACACAATCAAAGACGCTAATCCAATGAAGGTATCCTGATTATTTGACACTTCAGCGGTTGTCGTACAAACAAGCCATCGACTTTGACAGTCATGAACGAAAACGATTTAATAATATCTTTTCTATACTTTGCTGCTATATGATGAACATGGGAAAGTAATATATGACGTAGAGCACAAATATAAAAAATGGCAAAATTTCATTACGAATCTATTTGAAGATAATATAATTAGTTCACCTCCGGATATTACTAACTGCGACGGGCCACTAATAACGCGCTTTGAGGTAATACTAGAGTTTCACGATTTTCGATAAAAATATCGATATTGTATTGATATCGTATCGAAAACCAATACGATACCGATACAATACATACCTTAGCAATATTAATGTCGATACGATACTCATTATCTGAAATCAATACAATACTCTTGTATTGTCGATACGCTTGCCTCACAGTTGTTTGCTAACAGTGTTTGATTATATTTTGTGGAATAGGTAATTAGATCATAATTATTTATTACATAAAAGTATAAGTGATCTGCAACCCAAGCATCAGCTGTTATAATATTTTACACTTGATTGCATGAACTTGAAATTCTTGAGAGTGAGTAAATGTCTGTTATGATTACACTGTTTATATCATGTGGCATTTGTGGCAATATAATTTTTAACAAATACTGAATTGCGATTTATTCCGAATCTCCGGAGATTTCCCTATATTTTCATAAGTAGTTTTTAAACAATACAGAAGTAGTAAGTATTTGTCGACTTTCAAAGAAGCATTCAGCCATATTCAATCTTTATAAGAATATACATATAAGTTATAATCAATATTCGTAATATTTTTAGAATAATGTCCATTTGCCAAGCATGCAAAAGTGGGCATAAAGGACCTACACAGCTCAGATGTATAATCCTTTTTATGTCGATATTATATCGACTATTGTATCGATATCGTATCGAAATCAATATCAATACGATATTTTTATAAGAAGGTATTCTTCTTCTTCTACGGACTACAGCCCAAATTAAGCCTTGGCCTCCTTTATTTTTTGCCTCCACCCTTGCTTGTCTGTGGCTGCTCTTCTCCATACACGGACGCCTAAAAGGGCTTGTGCGTCGCTGTTTACTGTGTCTTCCCAGCGCTTTCTTGGCTTTCCAACCGGTCTCTTTTCCTGCATTCTAGCATTCAGTGCTCTTTTTGGTAGCCTATCCTCTCCCATTCTTATCACATGTCCGGCCCATTGCAATCTTTGTATTCTAATGAAGTCTGACAGGGGTGCTTCCTTATAAAGTTGATAAAGTTCGTTGTTGTATCGACTTCTGAAGATTCCGTTTTCCCTCACAGGTCCTAGTATTCTCCTCAGTACTTTTCTTTTCGAATGTGTCGAGTTTGTTTTTGGATGTTTCTTTCAGGACCCAGGCTTCACTGCCATTACGAACATACGTAATTAGATTATGTAAATTAAAGCATTGCCTACTAGGGGTATAGCATAGCAAGTACTAGGTAAGTACATTATTTTTTTTTTACATTTTCCAAATAGGTATGAAGATAATTTTTTATTGGAATACAACTGAAACATTTAAAATTACGTAGCTGTGGCTTTTCAAAACTATTTAAAAAGTCACTATAATTATAAATTTGATTTTATTTCTGTCCTCACAACAATAAAAACTAATATATTATACAACATTTTTGTTTACCGATAACCTCCATATTGAACAATTATTGACAGATCATTTCAACACCCAATCAGAGCCCGTATAAAGATTAATACCAAACTGTCGGTGTGCGCATGCGCGCAGATCAATATAAATTCACCCTCAATCTCAATCGCGCCTAAAGAAGTATAACTTCAACAAAGAAAAACTTGCTATGGAACTTTGAGGACCTCACCGTCTTGTTTATTATTATTCTTATATTATTACACTTATATTATTGTTATTGTTATTAAATTTTTGTGGATCGTTTTTGAACACATCTATGATGTTGAAAGGAAGCTATAATAAGCTTACCTTAGTTTAGTACCATCTTTTTACTTCAGTACTTAAATTACGTCTCAACAGCTACTGAACTAATTTTTCTTCGTTATTGATATTTTATGGACTTGTCTTTAAATATTTATTTAGGTTGTGACTGGCTGATTGAGATAAATTCCATGCCATTAAAAAAAAACTTGATGCGATACAGTTATGAGTATCTACATAATAAACAAAGTAAGGATTAGAAAAAAAAATAGCAACAAAATAAAAGCACATAGCTACTACAATAATATATTCTCTGAGAGCTTCGATCAATATAGAGTCCTTAACACGATCAAATGTCTTTTGGAAGTCAATAAAACAACAGTATCTACATGTCTACAGATATATCACGACATCTTTGAGTAAGTATTGTTCATCTCAAACAATGTCTCTCTCATTCCTCTTTATGGAAACCAAACTTTGTGTCATTTAGGTATTCCTCGCATTTATTATAGATAGGTACGGTCATGTATTACCTTTTCAATAAATGGCTTAACAAACTGATGGTTCTATAATCAGCACAGGTGATAGCAATTGAAGCAACCATTAGGTAGATATCCGCTGGTATAAATGGTATTGATAAACATTGCCATCATTTATAAGATTGTATATTTCGCTTGAAATTTTATCAGTACCTGTCGCTTTGCCGTTTTTTGATGATTGTTTGGAGAGCTTCACGATACGATACAATATCGATACTTTTTAAGTATTGAGTACCTATTGTATTGGTTATGCCAATATTGCCAATGAAGTATCGTATCGAGTATCGATATCGGCAATACTTTCTTATCAGAGATAAGATGGACCAGAAGATGGAGAAATACGGAAGAGAATAACGCAGACAAACAGAGCTTATTTTACCCTCCCATATATTTCGGTCTAAAATTATCCACCGAAATACAAAGATGAGAATCTATAAAACTTTAATTCGACCAATAACATGCTATGGCAGTGAAGCCTGGGTCCTGAAAGAAACATCCAAAAACAAACTCGACACATTCGAAAAGAAAAGTACTGAGGAGAATACTAGGACCTGTGAGGGAAAACGGAATCTTCAGAAGTCGATACAACAACGAACTTTATCAACTTTATAAGGAAGCACCCCTGTCAGACTTCATTAGAATACAAAGATTGCAATGGGCCGGACATGTGATAAGAATGGGAGAGGATAGGCTACCAAAAAGAGCACTGAATGCTAGAATGCAGGAAAAGAGACCGGTTGGAAAGCCAAGAAAGCGCTGGGAAGGCACAGTAAACAGCGACGCACAAGCCCTTTTAGGAGTCCGTGTATGGAGAAGAGCAGCCACAGACAAGCAAGGGTGGAGGCAAAAAATTAAGGAGGCCAAGGCTTAATTTGGGCTGTAGTCCGTAGAAGAAGAAGAATACCTTCTTAAATATCGTATTGATATTGATTTCGATACGATATCGATACAATACTCGATAAAATATCGACATAAAAAGGATTATACATCTGAGCTGTGTAGGCCCTTTATGCCCACTTTTGCATGCTTGGCAAATGGACATTATTCTAAAAATATTACGAATATTGCTTATAACTTATATGTATATTCTTATAAAGATTGAATATGGCTGAATGCTTCTTTGAAAGTCGACAGATACTTACTAATTCTGTATTGTTTAAAAACTAGATTCGGAATAAATCGCAATTCAGTATTTGTTAAAAATTATATTGCCACAAATGCCACATGATATAAACAGTGTAATCATAACACACATTTACTCACTCTCAAGTATTTCAAGTTCGTGCAATCAAGTGTAAAATATTATAACAGCTGATGCTAGGGTTGCAGATCACTTATACTTTTATGTAATAAATAATTATGATCTAATTACCTATTCCACAAAATTTAATCAAACAACTGTTGGCAAACAACTGTGAGGCAAGCGTATCGACAATACAAGAGAATTGTATTGATTTCAGATAATGAGTATTGTATCGACGTTAATATTGCTAAGGTATGTATTGTATCGGTATCGTATTGGTTTTCGATACGATATCAATACAATATCGATATTTTGATCGAAAATCGTGAAACTCTAGTATTCCTCAAAGCGCGTTATTAGTGGCCCGTCGCAGTTAGTAATATCCGGAGGTGAACTAATTATATTATCTTCAAATAGATTCGTAATGAAATTTTGCCATTTTTTATATTTGTGCTCAACGTCATATATTACTTTCCCATGTTCATCATATAGCAGCAAAGTATAGAAAAGATATTATTAAATCGTTTTCGTTCATGACTGTTAAAGTCGATGGCTTATTTGTACGACAACCACTGAAGTGCGCCACTACGAATCCGCGGTGGCTCGCTTCGTCGTGTGTCTGTAAATTGCAAGAGGTTGTCGTGTATCTGAGGTTGCAAGAAGGAGAAATACAGCTCGAAGACATGGACGACGAAAGAGAGAAAGATAACATCCCAACAGAGGAAGAAGTCATCAAAGCAATACAAAAATTGAAACAAAACAAAGCTTTTGGATCAGACGGCATACCCTCTGAACTTTTAAAACATGGCGCAAAAAATGTGACCTGTAGTATAAGTAGACTAGTAGAACTGATTTGGAAGCAGGTGAAACTACCAGAAGACTGAAACGTAGGTATAATTGTACCTATTCACAAGCAAGAAGACCAAATAGTTTGTGATAACTACAGAGGCATTACCCTGCTAAACGTGACCTACAAAATATTGGCCTACATCCTTTACGCTCGACTGTCGGGATCCAGTGTGGGTTTCGCAAAGAAATGTCTTCTGTCCACCAAATATTCCTTCTAAGGTAAGCTTTGGAAAAAACATGAGTATGGAATTGATACTCACCATTTGTTTGTGAATTTTAGATGTGCCTATGCTAGTGTAGACAGAAACGCGTTATACAAGCCATGATAGAATTTAATATCCCAATACACTTAGTGAGATTGGTGAAAGCAACCCTCTCAACAGTCGAGTGTAAGGTTAGAGTGCAGAATGGTATATCAAGAACGTGCCAGACACAAACAGGACGTCAACTGGGAGATAGCCTATCGTGCCTTCTATTCAACATTCCCCTAGAGAAAGCTATTAGAGAATCTGGAATAACAACAAGACGGACCATTATTAATAGGAGTGTAAAAATACTAGCGTATGCAGATGACATCGATATCATAGCAAGAAGAAAGGCGGACCTGGTTCAATCGCTCACGGCATTGGAAGCAGCACAAAAAGTATGGGGCTAAAAGTTAATATTAATAAAACTAAGTATATGAAGTTGTTCTGAAGCTATTTTCTTGTGGAATTTTTGCAATTAACTAATTTTGATGGGAAATAAGCCACAATTTTACTAAAAAAATGATTTTATTAACGTTTCGACGCAAAAATCGGGTGTCGTCAAAATACAAAAAATATTAATGAATTAAACAAAAATCTTGTTGCTTAGTAAAAAAAATTCGTCTAATAATTTATTTAATTTGACTCATTTATATCGGCAATTCAGACATATATTATACATTTTAAAGTAGAAGACTTTAAAATGATATTGCCAATATTTATGAGTTTCGTATAAATGAGTCAAATTAAATAAATTATTAGAATAATTTTTTTTACTAAGCAACAACATTATTGTTTAATTTATTTTTTTTTTGTATTTTCACACCGACACCCCATTTGGGTGTCGAAACGTTAATAAAATCATTTTTTTAGTAAAATTGTGGCTTATTTCCCATTAAGTATATGAAGGTCTCAAATAATAATCAAGTAACAGAACCTGAAGATCTAATGGTTGGAACATATATCTACTTTAGAAGGAGTAAGAGAGTTCATATATCTAGGTTCATAAATCAACTAAAGTAATACAGTAATATAACTGCAGAAATTAACAGACGTATATCGCTGGTACCTATGATTAATACGATTCCTAATACATTTCCAGTGACAATAATAACTCTTTGATAAGTGTTGGCGATACAATTCTTTTTTATAAGCGTGTCCGCGAAGATTATAACTCCCAAAATATTTTTAACGAAAAGATTTAGTTCATAATAGATGCCGACGAAAACAATTATTTCCCTTTCTGTTTTTGTTTCTGAGGAAGAAAACAATTATTTCTGAGAAATTTTTACTAATTATAATTTTCGTGGACCCACAAACAGAAATTATGTTTTTTGCTGATCTTCTTCTTCTTCTTCTACGGCACTACAGCCCAAATTGAGCCTTGGCCTCCTTTATTTTTTGCCTCCACCCTTGCCTGTCTGTGGCTGATCTTCTCCATACACGGACTCCTAAAAGGGCTTGTGCGTCGCAGTTTACTGTGTCTTCCCAGCGCTTTCGTGGCTTCCCAACCGGTCTCTTTCCTTGCATTCTAGCATTCAGTGCTCGTTTTGGTAGCGTATCCTCTCCCATTCTTATCACATGTCCGGCCCACTGCAATCTTTGTATTCTAATGAAGTCTGACAGGGGCGTTTCCTTATAAAGTTGATAAAGCTCGTTGTTGTATCGACTTCTGAAGATTCCGTTTTCCCTCACAGGTCCCAGTATTCTCCTAAGTACTTTCCTTTCGTATGTGTCGAGTTTGTTTTTGGATGCTTCTTTCAGGACCCAGGCTTCACTGCCATAGCATATTATTGGTCGAATTAAGGTTTTACAGATTCTCATCTTTGTATTTCGGTGGACACTTTTAGACCGAAATATATGGGACAGTTTGCCTGCGTTATTCTCTTCCGTATTTCTCCATCTTCTGATCCGTCGGCATATATTTCTACTCCCAGGTATGTAAACTTTTCAACCGTTTCTGGGACTATATTTCTTCTCGTCTGAGTCATTATCTTTGTTTTTTCTGTGTTAATTTCCAGACCTAGTATTTTTGTTTGTGTTTTTAACTCTGCATATGTATCCTGTGCTCCTGTTGATGTTCTACTCATAATATTAATATCATCATCATAAGCGGCCAGTTGAACCGTTCGGTTGATCAGTAGATTTCCTCGTCCAGTTTGCATTTGCCTAACCGCATACTCCAGTGCCAGGTTAAACAATGTTGGGGCCAGCCCATCTCCCTGCTTTAGTCCCTGCGAAATGTTGAAAAAGTCTGTCCGGTGGTTTTGTATTCGTACACATGCCTGAGTTTCATCCTTTGTGGCTTTAATGAGTCTTATTAACTTGTGTGGTATTGCCAATTCAGCCAATACATAGTATAGTTTGTTCCTTTTGACTGAGTCGTATGCCTGTTTGAAGTCTACAAACACGTTGTGAACATCAACATCGTGTTCCCATGCTTTGCTCAAGATCTGTTTGACTGTAAATATTTGATCCAGTGTCGATCTTCCCGTCGGAAGCCCGTCTGATACTCTCCAATAATATTTTCTGCTAGTGGTTGGAGCCACTGGTTTATAATAGGTATACGTGAGGACTTTATATGCTGTACATAGTAGAGAGATTCCACAGTAGTTTTTGCACTGAAGTTTGTATCCTTTTTTATAGATCGGGCATACTATACTTTTCTTCCAGTCGTCGGGTATTTTCTCTTCTTGCCATACGTCTTTGATGAGCGCGTGGATGTGACTTGCTAGGTGGTCGCCACCTACCTTATATAGTTCTGCTGGTATTTCGTCAACTCCCGGAGCTTTATTGTTTTTCTGGGCCGTAATGGCTTCGAGAACTTCCTCTATTAAGTGCGTTCGCGGGTGCCTGTCGACGACTAGTCGGCGACAAATTAGCAGCAAAACGCATGCGCACTTTAAAATGATATAAATAATATCGTTGATACAAGGTATATTTATCTAGTATAATTTAATAATTAGTTATTAATATTAATTAAATGTAAATATACCTTGTATATTTATCTATTAACGGTATTATTTATATTAAGTGAGGTTAGAAATTGTCGGCGACAATTTGTCAACTGTACCCTCGAACGCACTTGTTGGAGCTTCTACTCCATTCTCTTCTACGTAGATCATACCCATTTCATCTTCCATGTCTACTTGAGTTCCAAGTAGTATCTGAAAATAATGCTTCCAGGTTTCTGTGACTTTCTGTTGGTCACTGATTATTTGCCCACTTTCATCTTTACATAGACGTGTTTGAGGTTTATAGCCACTTTTTATCTTTTTTAGGTATTCGTAAGCCCCTCTAATTTCGTTGTTTTTGAAATTTTCTTCCTTTTTTCTATTTGTCCATTTTCATAGGCTCTCTTTTTATTTCTACATGTCTTGTCTGCTTTCCGTCTTGCGACTTCAAATAATGTTCGTCTTTCCCGTGTTCTTCTTGTTATGTACATCTTGTGTGCTTCATTTCTTTCCTCTATTACTTGTCTGCACTCGTCATCAAACCATGTTGCTCTTCTATCCTTTTTCTTGTTTCCCAGGGTGGACGCTGCTGCTGTCAGTACTGCTGTTTTGATATTAGTCCATTTGCCCTCTATGGAGGGCAGTTCTAGCGTCCTTAACTCATTTGCGACTTCTTGTTCGAACTTCTCTTTACATTCCTGACTCTTCAGTTTTTCTAGGTCCAGTTTGTTTGTTCTTTGTTGTCTTTCGTTTCTTTCCCTGTTAACTCTGCATCTAAATTTGGTTTTTACTAAAAGATGGTCTGATCCACAAAAGATTTAGTTCATAATAGATGCCGACGAAAACAATTATTTCCCTTTCTGTTTTTGTTTCTGAGGAAGAAAACAATTATTTCTGAGAACTTTTTAGTAATTATAATTTTCGTGGACCCACAAACAGAAATGACATTTTTTTGCTGATACTCCTTAAAAAATAATTTTTTTCGCTAACACTTTATTAGGTACTATAATGTTCACATTTATTTAATCGAAAATAATATTTTTCGCGGCGTTCATTGAAAGTTCTACTCTTAACGGCATTTTTCGGGTTTATACTTTTCGTAGGCGGCGGCGATATATCTAGCAAATAGAGTGTATTATGGATTAAAGAAACTTTTAACATCAAACATAGTCACAAAAAGAACAAAAATATTGATAACTCTAATCAAGCCCGTCCTCACTTACGCGTCAGAGACGTGGACAATAACAAAAAGTGATGTAGAACGGTTAGGCTGTTTTGAACATAAAGTCCTCAGACATACCTGTTTCTAAAGGCGTGAAGGAAAACGGATTATATCGTAGACGCCAGTGGCGGCTGGTCAGAGGAGGCAAGGGAGGCTTAGCCTCCCCATAAATTTTTTACACACGCTACACTGTTTTTTTTACTTTGCTACTTTGCTTCGCGTTAGAGATATCGCAAAAAGTTATTTGAACAAGTTGTTCCAAATAATATTCTAACCCCACATAACAGATTTCAGCACAAAATTCGCACTTTTAGTTTTTTCATTATTTGTAGTCGGGATCCTAAAATCGCAGAGGAGGCTGCTGGCCGGAAAATCTCACTTGCTAATGCTCCGCGTCTCCTTAGAGCTGCACATCGCTTGACGCACACGCTGCCCGGAGATCGGGCAAGTGAGATTTTTCGGCCAGCAGCCTCCTCTGCGGATTTTAGGATCCTGACTACAAATAATAAAAAAACTAAAAGTGCGAATTTTGTGATGAAATTTGGTACGTGGGATTAGAATAATATTTGGAACAACTTGTTTAAATAACTTTTTCCGATATCTGTAATGCAAAGCAAAATATCGGTAATTTACCGTGTTTTTGCATTCGCAGATGCATATCTACTTACAGAGATAGAATTGTTAACAAATAAACGACACAAACTTTGGTAATACACTTTTACGATTATACTAACTATTTTTAAAATGATATGATGTTATGAAATAATTATGAATTATGATATTACAAAATGTAAATAAAAAATGGTCAAAAAATGGGGCCTTAAATTAGATTTTTTTGGCGGATTTTTTTTGCTAGTGCAAATTTGTCTAGATAATTTACAGTTAGGTATAGCCTCCCCTATTGAAAAAATCACGAGCCGCCACTGGTAGACGCTATAATTTTGAACTTTACCACCTTTATAGTGAGCCTAGTATTGATAGATCTATCAAAATAAACAGGGTGCGGTGGCTAGGTCACTTAGAGAGAATGAATGAGGCGGAGCCGTCAAAACACATTTATAGCCAGAGACCGGATGGAGTAAGTAGAAGAGGATGAGGAAAATTGGAAAACCAAGGCGAAGGATAGGAAGGAATGGAAGCTAATACTGGAACAGGCCAAGACCCACCATGGGTTGTAGAGCCAATGATGATGATGTATTCCACCAGGTTGTTCGTTTTTTTCTTTTATTGTCTTTTCTGTCTTTCCTTTTATTTTACGAATTTATCGTTTTTATTAAGCAAAGATTTCATGTCTCAAAAAAAGTAGGCTTATAGTCGTTTTGAATTTACTGCAGTATCTCTGAATAACACATTTAAATCAAATTGTTGACATAACTCGTAATAAAGTAGAGATGTTTCGAAAAAATCTGATCTATATCTCCCACCTTAAGTCTTGCAAAAAGGCCACGAGCCATCATCCATCAAAACGTCTTGACGCGTAGCGTCTCAAATACAAAACGACCACTACCTTATAATATATAATATGCAAGCTATACTATCCCGAGGAAGCTGAAGCTGTTTTCACTTGAAGATTATTTTTTGGGGGATCATCCCATTCTGAGTTTGGTTTTATAGTTGCTGGTGTGACGTCGCTGTTTTCACTACCTTTCTCCATTCTTCTCTCTTTTTCTTTGATTTTCTACCTATATTTCTAATTTCCAAACTTCTTAAGTCTTCTTCCACTTGTCTCCATCTCAGTTTAGGTCTGCCTCTAGTTCTTCTACCTGGTGGTATCCATTCCGTTATAACTCTTAACGGATTGTTCTTCGCTCTTCTCTCTATGTGTCTATACCATCTAAATCTCTGTGCTTTTATTGCTCTAACTATGTTCTCTTGACCCATCCATTCTTGTATTTCGTGATTCATCCATTGTCTTGCATCCTCTTCGTTTTCTTTCTTTGGTCCCAGTATTTTTCTCATAATTTTTCTCTCAAAAACTTTCAGCTATTCTTTTCTTGCTGTTAATGTGAATGTCTCCACAGCATATAGCACTATTGGTCTTATGGTCGTTTTGTAGATTTTCATTATTTTGTTTCGACTTATCTTTTTATCTCTGAATTTTTTTATCTTTGTTTCCCGCTTGGGTTCTTCTTTTCATATCTACACTTTCTTTTCTTCTGTCGACTAATACTCCCAAATATTTGAATGTTTCAACCTCTTCCAAGCTGTGTGCGTCTATTATCATTTCTGTCAGTTGTGTTTTCTTTTCTTGCTTACATTCATATAGTTTGTTCTTTTTATTTATTTCCAGTTTTCTCAGTTTGGCTTCTTTTTCTATTTCTTGGAAGGTTTTCTTTAATGTCCTTTTATCTGTTGCTACTATGGTAGCATCTATCGTGGAGATTCCTTTTCTAAAACCGTACTGGTAGTCCCTTATGCTTTGTTCTGTGTATATTGTTAGTCTGTCTCTATACCAGTCATTACTTTATATGTTACATTCAACAAATTAATTGCTCTGTAGTTTTACATATTCTGTGGTCTCCTTGTTTTGGGATTGTCACTATAATTCCTTTTTTCCATTCTTCGGGCATTGTTTCCTTACTCCATATATCCTGTATTAGTTCATAAGTCTTTCTGTGTAGTGCCTCCCCTCTGTATTTTATAAGTTCTGCACATATTCCGTCGTCTCCCGCTGTTTTCCCGTTTTTAGTTTGCATATTTTATCTTTCACTTCTGTATAGGTCAATTCTTCTTCTTTGTTCTTTGTTCCGGGTTCATTATTGTTTCTCATTATAGTAGCTATGTGCTTTTATTTTGTTGTTGCTTTTTCTACTACTTACTTTGTCTACTATGTATTATGCGCATAACTGTATTCCACCAGGTTCTTTATTTTTTTTTCTTTTATTGTCTTCTCTGTCTTTCCTCTTATTTTCCCAATCTTTAGTTTTTATTAAGCAAATTGGTATTTCATGTCTCAAAAAAAATGTGCTTATAACCGCAGTATCTCTGAATAACAGATTTAAATCAAATTGTTGACATAACTCGAAATAAAGTAGAGATGTTTGAAAAAAATCTGACCTATATCTCCCACCTTAAGTCTTGCAAAAAGGCCACGGGCTACCATCCATCGAAACGTCTCGACGCGTAGCGTCTCAAGTACAAAACGACCACTACCTTATACTATTAATAATCTGCGTAGCAAACCCCACTACGAATCCGCGGTGGATCGCTTCGTCGTGTGTCTGTAAATCGCACCGACTCAAATTGTATAAGAGCCTGTTTTAAAATATACCGCGCCCGCCGATATAACTACGAGTGCGAAATTCGAGAAAAAAGTTGAAAAGTGAGCATGGCATCCTTGATCACAGTGCACCTCAACAAGGGAGGCTCCCCCAACCTCGGCTTTAGGTTGCAAGGGGGCAAGGACTTTGGTACTCCTCTCCTCATACAAAAAGTAAGTACTTCACACACACAAACTATTTGAATGAATATACTTCGCTAGTCTAAAACAAAGACGAGTATGTAAAATATATTTAATACACTTTCTTTAGGGGGTTGTTATATAATTTGGACGTTTAAGTAAAATTTATTTTTGGATGTTGCGAATTTTTCGGCGGTGTTTCATCAGTGACATATAAAATCTAATTATAGAAATTTGGGATCAGTTGGTAATATAATATGTTCAGTTTTAAAATACGCGGTTTTACTGGATTCCTACCAAATGTTAAAAGAATGCTTAAAATATAATAAAATATAAGTTTAAGGAAACTTCTTGTAAAATATATTTATTTTTTTATTAAGGGGGTGTTTTCGCACTAATTTAGTTTACATACAAGTATACCTTAAGCCCTTTAATATTTAAAATTATTATTTATCGCCTTTTTTAAAGTTAGATCTTTTTAACTGTGAAAAGCAAGACTATTATTTTTATTATTCAGGATTTTTGATTTTTTTTGTCCTATGTTTTCTAGTTCCATCAGTTTTTGTTTTCATTCATCTACCACTTGTTTTCTGCACTTATTATTTTTTAATCTACATTATTTTTGTACATTTTGTTTTAAATCTTCAACATGTTAAGTTTTTCTCTATTCTTTCTGATTAATTCCTGATTTTTTTTACTGATCGTCTTTTTTCTGAATCTTAATTTATGAACATTTTTTCTTAAGTTTGTATAACTATTCTACCAAAACGTATCCAAAAATATCTAAATAATTGAAAATGTACACTCACAAAATGCATAAATGTACTCAAAGGACCTAACACCTGAATAAGCCAACTAAAACTAGCCGATAACAAACGGTATCTATCAAGAATATGTATCTATCAATGTAAAATCTACCCCTCTTCAATCTAATAATGGATGAAATAATGATGATAATCACATTTAATTTGAATATACGAATATAGCGTAAAAGATAGGGGGTTAAAAGCTAAAATATTGAGCATAACCTACGAAGGTTCTTTGTTATCAGAATATTTGGGACGCAACCCAATATGACTGAACAATGTATTGTAAACAAAATACAGAGTGAGTCTGTAATTTGGAGTAAATTCAACAGTTCAAATACTAATTGATTTTTTTGAAAAATGCTCAGACCTGTCGATTAGTATTTCAAATCGAAATTTTGTACATACAATAATAATGTATACAGGGTGTACCAACTTAGAGATATGACGTCATCGTTGATTTTCTTAAATGGCAATACTGTCATTTTGATAGCTATTTTGATATTGTGTGTAAAGTTATACATAACTACAAAATATCAAATTTTTATTCCCTACCATTTACAAGATAATAAAAAATAACAGTTATGTCTTTAATTTGTAATAAATTCAATAGTTCAAATACTTACTAATAATAATTGTTTTCTTGAAAAATGCTCGGACCTGTCGATTAGTATTTCAAATCGAAATTTTTTACATACAATAATAATGTCACAATTTAGAGATTTGACATATCTTGTAAATGGTAGGGAATAAAAATTTGATATTTTGCAGTTAGGTATAGATTTACACACCCTATCAAAATATAAAAGTGTTGCCATTTAAGAAAATCAACGATGACGGCATATCTCTAAATTATTACACACTGTATATATTATTATTGTACGTAAAAAATTTCGACTTGAAATACTAATCGACAGGTCTGAGCATTTTTTAAAAAAACAGTTAATATTTGAACTACATATTGAATTTATCCCAAACTACAGACATAACTTGGTTATTTTTTATTATCTTTTAAATGGATGGTAGGGAATAAAAATTTGATACTTTGTAGTTATGTATAACGTACCTATAACTTTAAACACCCTATCAAAATAGCTATCAAAATGACAGTGTTGCCATTTAAGAAAATTAACGATGACGTCATATCTCTAAATTAGAACACCCTGTATACACAGGGTGTTAACATACACATATAATTGTATGTAAACAAATTAAATTTGAAATACTAATTGACAGGTCTGAACATTTTTCAAAAAAACAATTAGTATTTGAACTATTGAATTTATTCCAAATTACAGACTCACTCTGTATAATTATATGATCGCATATATTTTGACTGTGTTGCCTAAAAATATAAAAAAAACTACCATAGCAGATAAAAAAAGCACAACAAAACACAATAGATTTTCTTCAAGTCATATTCCATATAATAGATGTAGATATTTTATGTATTAAATATATTTTAGCATAATTTATTATTTAACTATATCTATAACCAATGTTATCACTGTTCTGGGAAAACCAAAATTCTTTTGGGATACAAATGAATTGAGAGATAAAAACATTCACTTGTAGAACATGTTTGTTTATTTTTGATAAGAATGCAAAAAGAAAATTATATAGTAGGTACTTATAGTCTAAGAGCTAGTGAACCCTCCGACTAACGGTCTTCCTGTAAGGCTAGAAATTTGTATAGTGATAATTCATAGCACACTAAGGCTAAAAACCATGACCTGGCAGGCCTCAGCCGTGCACGTGTATCTACCAGGTGAATCTAAAAGTGCATAATTTAGGAGAAAAATAAACTTTCTTCTGTAAAGTTTAAATTTAAGTATGTGTTTGAGTAAGTCATTTAAAAGAAATGTGTACAATGACAGGCGATTCTGAACAGCATAATACCTTGCCAGGCGAGAGGAAAGATTAGGGGTTTTTATCATTAGATTAGATTTTTATTCTTAAATTAGGACTTTTTGGCATGTATATAATACTAGTGACGTCATCCATCTGGGCGTGATGACGTAATCGATGATTTTTTTAAATAATAGTAGGGGTTGTGTGATAGCTCATTTGAAAGGTTATTTAATTTTCTATTCAGTAATATAAACTGTAACATAATTATTTATACAGGGTGTATAATTTTTTTTTTTATTTTTGTCTAAATTAATTTAATAAAATTTTTTTTGTACACCCTGTATAAATAATTGTTAATGTTTATATTACTGAATAGAAAATTAAATAACCTTTCAAATGAGCTATCACACAACCCCTACTCTTATTTAAAAAATCATCGATTACGTCATCATGCCCAGATGGATGACGTCACTAGTATTATATATATATGCCAAAAAGTCGTAATTTAAGAATAAAAATCGACCTGTCTGAGGATTTCTCTTCAAATTTGCCCATTCTCGAGATAATGAATTTATGCAAACTCAAACGTCCTCACTTATAGTACAGTGTCGGGTCCGCTTGATTAGAAATTAAAAAACAAAGGGGTTTTCGATATTGTATTGCAAAAAACTCTTTGGGATTTCATCAATCAATATTTAAAGAATATCTGCCTACCTTGGCAACATTGAAATTTTTAGTAAAATGTCCGATTTAGGGTTAAAAATGGCCGATTTCGCAATTTTCAAAATTTTTAATCGCTTAAATAACAAAACTATTAACCTAAGAGAAAAATCACTAAAGACCTTTTCTGTTTGGAATGATTCAAAAAACCTAAAAAAACTTTATTCGATACAAAAAAATAATTTTAGGAAAAACTCCTAATCTTTCCCCTCGCCTGGCAAGGTCTTATGCTGTTCAGAATCGCCTGTCATTGTACACATTTCTTCTAAATGACTTACTCAAACACATACTTAAATTTAAAGCTTAAAGGAGGAAGTTTATTTTACCCCTAAACAATGCACTTTTCGATTCACCTTGTAGATACACGTGCAGGACTGATGCCTGCCAGGTCATGGTTTTTAGCCTTGGTGTGCTATGAATTATCACTATAGAAATTTCTAGCCTTACAGGAAGACCGTTAGTCGGAGGGTTCACTAGCTCTTAAACTATTACGTCTCTGTAGATTTTAAAGGAAAGTAAGCCTAAATAATGTGAAACTTTGATAGCCAGAAACAACAAACAGTCGAAGACAAAACAGAATAATTTAAAACATCACAGAAATATTAGAATTAAGCACTATTTTATCATAAAGGGAACTAACAGAAAGTCAAAATTCAACAAATATTAGTCGTTCATCACTACATACATCAATTTTCATTTCTTCGATATTTTTATTATAGTATGATCAAAATTAAAAATCAAAATGATCAAAAAATATCATGTCACTTCCTCAGGTCAGTTGAAGGTTATGAATAATTAAAATAGAGAGCTAAAACTAATGGTAGGGGAGCCCAAGCGGGGATTTTGCAGTTACTCGAGCGCGCCAGATTATCATATGGGGAGAAACCTGGTGCCCTGCAGATGTACCTCTACCATATATTGGCTCTTAACACAGGGGCATTCGTTAAGGGGGGCCCGAAAAAAATCTATCCTTAAAAATACTCGAAATTGTCAGATTAAGATAAGGTAAGTTAAGTACGTACAAAAGAGTGTATATTTCAAAAATCTGACGATTTGAGCGAGGCGTAAGAAAATGGGTGAGTTAAAAAGTTTCACAAAAAAAAAGCGAATAATTCGCGAAATGAAAGTTAGATCGAAAAACTAAAAATACGTGTTCAATATTTTTTAAAAAATTATCGAGTGATACCAAACATGACCCCCACGGAGAGGGGTGGGGGGTAAATTTAAAATTTTAAATACAAATCCCGCGATATTTCGCAAAATAAACATTAGATCGAAAAACTGCAAAATACACCTAATCAATATTTTTGAAAAATCTATCGAATGGTACCAAAAACGACCCCCACGCAGGTGGGGTGGGGGGTTACATTAAAAATCTTAAATAGGAGCCCTAAATTTTGATTCCAGATTTGGATTCTTTACGTAAAAATAAGCAACTTTTATTCGAAACATTTTTTCGAATTATGGATAGATGGCGCTATAATCTAACAAAACGATTGTTAGAGATGGAAAATTAAATTAAAAATGGAAAGTTCCACTAAAATGGAAAATTTTACTTAACTTTTTTTGGTTTTAGGACCTACTCTTCACAACCCAATAGATCCCCAAAGCGCTCGAGTGACTACACATTTAGCATACTTCGCTCCCCTACTATAATATTTTTGTTTCTACAACAAAACAAAAAAAAGTGGTTGTCATTTTTTGTTTCTGAAGCAGGAACAGAATGTGGGTCAGTTTTTTAAGAATACCTACATCATGAAAATGACTTCAGATCTAGAGGAAAAAAATATAAAATAAATTAATAATAATTTTTAAATTCGATTAACTTCCAATAATAAGATGCCACAGGCAAATATTCTCCACGTTTTTATTTCGTTAATTAGCAAGATAGAGCCAGAGCCAATGAAAAAACGTTGATAAAACCACCATTAGAAGTTCAAATAGTTTATTTATCGCCACACCAGTAAAAAGATAACACAATTTACAAATTTTAAGAGGTAAGGGGTACCTTGTGGTTCAATCTTATTCACGTTACAAATATTTCTATTATCTTATCCCAACGTATTGGGACTAAATAAATAAATAGAGATTATTTCTGAGCTTTCCAATACCTTTTTTCTTGATGTTAAAGTGGAAATGATATCTTTCGTAATCAATCTACTCTATTATGGTTTCTTAAAATATTCCTAAAATATTTGTCAGTACCTACCTATTATCCTAAATTATTGTTTTATTTGTTTTGGGTGTTAAGAATTTAGAGAAGGTAGTCCATTGATGAGACTTATCGGCGTCGTGGAGGGTCTGGACGTTCTAGACTATGGTAAGGCTGTGGTTTGCACCATCTTAGACTTCTTACTCTCAGAAATAGACGGGACAGTGTATCGAGTAAGACATGATTTATTTGCAGCTACGGGAAGGGTAGTCTCAAGAAGAACATTTAATAAAAAGTTTACTTGGAATGAGACTGAGAGCTTACCGTCCGCTTTCGGTGTTACCTTTGACACCACACCATACCAGAATGGAGTTTTGTCTGCCTCAGTGATGAATCTAGGTTTTCAGCAAGACAACCAAGCAATATGATATGGGGTGCTATATGTTTGGGAAGCTCTGTAGGCTATGTTCTATGTTGTATATCCTATGTTCTATCTATAAGCTTCTTATTAAGGGTCTCTTTGCAGAATTCATTTGCATCTTGTAAATGCGTATGGTCACTGTTTTTTGTAAATTTGCAGCGCGTAACAATTAGCGATCGACTTTAAACATGGCCGTGAATATGTCAAAGACTATCCATCTGAAGAATGTACTTCTTCTTCTTCTTTTGGTACCTTACCGTTTCGAATATTGACGATCATTCTGGCTATAATTATTTTATTAACTGATGCTTTAAATAGATTAGTTGTTGTGGAGAACCATTTCCTCAGGTTTTTTAACCATGATATTCTTCTTCTCCCAATTCCTAGGTTTCCGAATACTTTTCCTTGAAGGCTTACCTTCAGAATGTACAAACACTGAAATCATCGACAAAGTATATGGTATGGTTAAGTACATAATACTACTCTTAACTTGTAGTGAAACTGGATGGAAACATTCGTAAAAAAGGACTGTCTAAAAACTAAAAAAAAAATATTTTAAAAACCAGGATAATGCACCTGCTAATATATGTTTTGGCAACTGGAAAGAAGTGTATTTGTCCATATTCTTTAGTGTTCTGAGTACTCTCTATTATTTCCATGGAAACACTACCGAGATAAGTAAGAACGTTGGAGCACCTCTGGATGAAGAGTTTTGATATGGGGTCACAACACATTATGCTGAAAACTAACATTCCTTTTAAAGCATAATTGATTGTCGTTTTGCCTATCAGGCCAAGAGCTTTTCAGACCATGTTAGTATATTTATAAAAAATAATTTAATGAAAATTAAACGTTCCGGAAAAATAACTGTAACATGTTTAGATTTATGTTTAATAATACATTTTGTATCAAAATACAAACCTCACAATGTATGTTCGACATGAACATGAATTAAGAAAAAACTTTCATAATCTATTCAATGGTTTTAGTGCATATAGATACAAAACAACTATTTTGGATGTGCCATTTAAATTGATTAATATGTAACTAAAATGTCAAGAAAATATACAAATTAAATTAACTCGTATTGTATTATGAGTTATGTTTACAGTTTATCCGTTTAATCAATTTTTTTCATATCTTCTTTAAAATATGTGGTGACTAAGTGTAAAGTGGATTCAACATTTTTTTTGTTCGAGAGATTTATATTTTTTAAGTTGGCCATGTTCGTAATTGGTAAAGCTTGTTTACAGAGTTGACCCGCAAATTGTTGCCCGACTTTTCGTAACTTATTCAGTAATAACAAATAACAAAACAATGTTTATCGGTTTTTTCTGAAACAAAGATAAACGTTTAATAAACCTACCCCTAAAATTTTTTCCCATTTGTTTATAATTTTAGAAATCAATAAGTACATTTACCTATTCAAGTACATTTCTACATACCTAACATATTTCTCATACCTAATGGCTGAAATATGGCAAGAGATCTACCAAATAAACCAACAAGTTTTTCCTTAAAATATAATATCAAAGAAAATAAATTTTTTTATTAAAATACATCTTAAAATTTGCAAGATTAAATTTGTTGATATGCTTTTTCTCATGAGCATTTTTCAGTGCGTCACAGTTTTTCGATTTCTTTCTAACGCATTAAATTGTATATGACAGAAAAAAAGGCACGTCGTCGGTGATTACTTTGGTAATTATTCTAGTTGTCGATAGATGGCGCTATAATAGAAAAAAATTTATTTACTAATTATATAATATAGGTATCTAGGAATATAATCTGTACAATTTATAAGACTATATACAAATCAAAGAAAATACCATTTTATAAATGCAATAAGACAATTGATTTGTTTTTATCCCCAATTGCAAATAAAATTTGACAATTGTCAGATTTAACTAAAATGTCATGTTAGAATAAATGTTATAAATGTATTTTATCGCGGACTTACCTTTTTTTTCTATCATTTGTGACGTACTGAAAAATCCTCATGAAAAGAACCATACCAAGTCTGTTTAATTGGTTGGCTCACACGTTTGCATTTTCTGACAAGTAAAATGTGTTAAAAGTGATGTTTGTTCTTAGAAAAACCGTCAAACTAATTAAAATTCTTCAGCTTAGATTAGTCTAAAAAATAAAAATTGCTTAGAGTATTGGGAAAAGTTTCTACTATTACCGTAGCCTAGACTCTAGACCACTAACATTATCATGGACCATTACATTTTTGTCTTAGAGAAACAACAATTTTTGTCTTCTGCATATGGGGCCATTTATAAGTAAGTTCCGTGTTAAGTAATAATGGTTATTGATAGTTTTACCTTTTTTAAGATAGTCAATTAAAGCTATACCTTTGCAATATCAAAATAGAATGGAATAGAATAGAATATGCTTTATTGTCACTGAAAATTTTTACAATTTTATGGACAAAGCTTACATACAGTCAAAAGACAAATAATAAAATCAAAATATCAAATCAAATCATATTAATAACAAATAACAAGTACAATTTACTAAAATACAGTGGCCATAACTTGTCCGACCGACTGCGGCCCTATACGGCTTCAGAGTATTCGTTCTGTTCTTTGGTGTATAGTATTCGATTCAGGTTTCATGAAAGATTACCAAATGATGCCAAAAGTCTAACGGATTTCGCTTCATAAGGTCCAAAAACTGCTGAGAAGTGTCAAGTGTCACACGATCAAGTTTTTGGTCAATGGTCAGCAAACGCTGCACCAATCGACTAGTGCGTTCATTACTAATTAATGTTGCTTCTGGTAATTCAAACGTCTTCATCTAACGTTCAGTTAAAACCATGGACTTTCTTCGCTTTTTACGGTTTAACTACATTGGAGGACAGTCCAGTACGTCGGTCATCCAACTATAACCACAACTAAATTCACGGAACCAAAATATAACTAAATATAGTCTAAAGGAGCATTAGTCCCATAATATTTAATGTTGTTCTGAAGCTATTTCCTTGTGGTATTTTTATAATCAACTACATAATATTTTCAATGAGAAACAAGCCACAATTTTACCAAAAAAATGATTTTATTAACATTTAATCATTTATTTCATTATTTTATTATTTTGTATTTTGACAACGATACCCGACTTGGGCGTCGAAACGTTAATAAAATCATTTTTTGGCAAAATTGTGGCTTATTTCCCATTGAAAATAGTTTCGATAATATTTATTAAGTTTTTTTGTTTCATTTGTTGTTTCATTGCTGGTTTCATTTCTCGAATAATAATGTTTAATGAGAGCTCGAAAATCGTTTTTCATCCTATGTGACATTTTTCCAAATACAATCAGCTTTATGCAGTTGTCAAAAATATACTAATGGTTGGTCGCATCGCGCTAAAATTTGACATGTATGACTAAAATAACAAAAAAGTTAGACTTTCTAGAACTAATGTTTTTTTTATGAGATTGTAATGTTCTAGTTAGTGAAGGATGCTTACTTATCTGACCACCAGATACCGAGAAGGAAGGTTCAAGTCAAAGCATATTATACATTTGAATTACATACTTAGAAAGTTTAGGAAAAATCATGGAATATTTAAGTTTTACTTATCTCAGGAATGTTATCATAGTGCAGTAGAAAATATTAGGTTTTAATGTTTAATAATAAAACTACGATTAGTTAAAGAGGTATCTATCTATTTCGAAACAACCTAATTATATTTTTATACTAGCCAAGTATCTATTATTTTAATACAAACTATTTTGGCATATATTTTTCTAATTTTTTTTAGAAAGTTACAAAAATGCAGGAAGCCAAGTTGTTATTAAAATTTCTTTCTAACTCTATGCTCCGTATATTTTACTTGAAATATTCTATTTAATTCAGTTTCCCATCTTAAGAGCAAACAGTAGCGATCAACAGGTAACAACTTCGGGAGATGGTATCATACCTTTTTTCGTAAGGTCTGCGAAACTTTGGTAACAGTGATAATCTTTGACATTATCTAAGATTAATATTTTGACAATTTAACTCGTAGGCGCGCTAAATGGAAGTAATAGAAAACAATTTTGTTATTAGTAAATAAATATTTATAAAAATAAACCAAAATGGGTGAAAATTTTATGTTAACATAGGTATTTGCACGAAATAATAATAATAAATAATAATTTCGTTGTGAAGCGATGTGTTTATAGCTTTGTTTAACAATAAAAAAATTAATTTTTAGCAATGCAAATAATCAAAACCGATATAATTTGACTTGAACTTTGAAATGCTGTAAGTAGAATTGCTATTTTATTTTTTAATCAACAGTTATTCGGGTTCAAAAATTGCAATTTTTCGATTTTAAGTTCAACCGCGTTTATCTCGAAAACTATGCATCCTACGAAAAGCTTGTCAGAACATTTTTTGCTTATACAAATACAACAAAAAAATGTTTTGTTTTGCGAGAAATCGCTGTTATGTAATTCCTCAAGTTCTTTGTTTATGACAATCTTATCGACATCCGGATCAACTGTTACCCAAAAAATTCGTGGTCTACGGGTCAAAATACATAAAAAAAACTTGGGTAAGTCCATCTGAATAAAGGAGGCCGTTGTACCCCCCTGGCGACAGGACTATGAATATCTACCTAAAAAAAATTGGCATTTGTACTGTAGTCAGGATTTCTGTACCTAAACATAGATTTATTACGAATTTCATTTTCATGGGAATAGCTATTTGTATAACAAGGGAGGAAAGTGCTACTTTTCCTCCCGAGAATGAAGTTTACTGCCCGACGCGTAGCGGAGAGCAGTAATCATTTAAGGGAGGAAAAGGCACTTTACTCCCATGTTATACATATGGTTTTTCCACCTTCCTTAAATTAATAACAAGTCATTTTTTCATTTTTACTTAATTTATTTATGTAACTAACCAACAAAATTTATTAAAACTAAAACTAACAAGTAGGTACAATATAACTATCATTTGTCAAATATAAGTCAAATTATTAATGTAAACATTGTTAATCAAAATAACAATTTACTGTTTTTTACCATTCTGCAAAATACAGGGTGTTTTATAAATAAACGTTAAAATGTATAGATACTTACGTAATAGAAAATAGATATTGTACAGGGCGTCAATAAGTTATATTTCATGAATGAAATACCATGACGTCACTTTTACTTTTCCTCCCTAGGGAGGAAAAGTACAACTTTGCTCCCTACAATCAGGTCCGGAAAAGTATACTTTCGGTAGAGATAGGTGGAAAACAACTTTTCACACTTTTCTTATTTATGACAACAGTAGATTACTTCTATAGGTATGTACTTACATTATTAAAATTTGTGGTGGCTCCAATTTCGATGTTCTCATAATTTTGGCACGGTTTTTAATGGACTTTTTCTTGGAAGGATTCGCTTTATTTTTCGTTTGATTAAATTTTCCCATTTTGTTAAACTATTGATAATACTTTTAGAATAAAAAATCCTCCTAAAACTTTATATACTCGCATTAGAATTCGAAATATTTTTACGTAAAATATACTTACCTACCTACATATTATAACTAAAACTCACAATTAACAACAATCTATTCTTTCAAAGAGGCCAACAACTTATACAATAACAACAAAAATATAATAAATTAACTATCAATAAACACTACTTTCCTATGAAACAACAATACCGAATTCTTAAATTAACACACTACTGGCACTGAACAGATATCGATAAAGATGACAGAACAGATTAGAGAAAATCTGAAGCAGGTTTGTCAAAATGACAGTGATAATTTCTCTATGTTGCCTAATTAGTTATTAGTTATAATATGTTCGATTTCTTGTTAGAAATAAAAAATTTTAGTAGTTCCAAGATTACACAAAATCTAGGCATGGGATAAAAAAGTTTATTTGAAGAAAGTTAATTTTTTTGTTCTTCTTAATGGCGGTACAGGCTCGTTGTTTTAATATTCTATTTAATTACAGAGTAATTTCCACATACTAATATATTTCTCAATTTGGGCTCTGTACCGCCATTCTTTATTATATTACGAATATGTGTGCCAAATATCTCGACAAAATATTCAAAATTACAGCCGCAATCTTGGAACGCGTTTGTTGCTACCTGTTGATCGCTACTGTAGCCTCTTAAATTTAATCTAGTTTTTTATAATTTCATAAGTTGTTTACTCCTGATCGAAATATATAACTTAGTGTCTTGATATTATGTTGTTAACTATTTTTATTTACACTACACTTAGGTATAGGTACCTCATTTTCTGATTCGTTTGTGCAGACCTTGTTCACTTTCTGCCTTGAAACTTCCAATTTTCTTTTTCCTTTTCGAAAACATTCGAAAAAAAGTGTTTTTGAAAAGTGTTTAATTTTTTAAAAACTTTTTACAATTATTTGCTAGGCGCTTACCAGTACCTCTACAGCAACGTGGTTCCATGCGGAGTATTTTTGCATGAGGCTATTGGTTTCGCATTTTTTGCATTGTACTAAAGTCTCGATTTTCTTAGCGAAAGAATTCAAACTCCTGATATGTCAGAAATTTCGAATATTTTAATAACATTCTCCTCGTGTCTTAATGATAACAAAAATGTTTATGAGTTGCTTCTTATTATATCTCAGTTGTGGGTATTTAATCATTAACACATATTTTCTTTATTTTTGTTTGTTTAATTTTGTTTTTTTTATTTTAACTTTCCAGTTTTATTTTATTATTTATTACTTATTTCTGTTTAATTACATAATTCTTCTGCTTATATTGATTTTTACATTAATTTATGGTTACTTCAACTAGAAGAATAGGAATAATTAAGAAACAACCACCCTATTTCTTTGTTTTAAATTTTGATTTCACCGTCTCTGGAAATGCACAACATAGTCCATGTTGTGAGGTCGTCCCGCATCTATAAAAAAAATTCTGGTTCGGTTTCTTTGCGGATTCCTGTTCAAAAATGTCCCCTTTAGACAAATCAGAAGTTTGCCGGGCGAAATTTTCGGCAGAAATGTTCCAAACAATGTTGCATTGTTTTTAAACAAAATTAAAAGATCACCTTTTTTGCCCAGGAAAATATTTTGTTTAGATTTTATGGGTCATTCTAAATAGTATGGTATAACTAGACCCAAACCCAGACATCCAAAATGAAAGTTATCCTCCAACACCAAATTGTTCTATATGGTCCACATAGTGTTCAGAAAAAAGTCACACCATTTTGAGCGTCGGGTTGGGGGGGGAGAGGGGGGAGAAATCGGTAAATTCGTAGTTTTTTACGGTTTTCGTCAATATTTCTAAAACTATGCGGTTTAGCATAAATAACCTTCTATACAAAAATTTTCTACATTAAATTGAAATAAAAAAGGTCCTATGCATAATCCTTCTAAATTTTTTTTTTTTTATTTGCTAAGTACTACAATCTGGTCTTTGACCAATGAGTAACTTTTTATCTATCCTATCTTACTAACTACTTAATATCTAAGAGTCACCCTTTGATGTCTTCTTAGTTGTCTTTATTATTACTGGCGCACTTTTTGATTGCGCACTATCACACAAAGCTCTGCTTTTCACTTTATCACGCACTACACCAACACGTTACTTGCACACTAGTCGCGCAATGCTCCGCTATTAGCTTTGTCGCACACTACACCAACTCGTGAGGTTTGGTCCTCTTCAGTCTTCTTTTCTGGTTTGAGTTGTCCAGGAGCTGGATGGCCTCAATATTTTCGTGGAGAAGAAGTCTTTTTTCATGACTTTCTGCGTGTTTTCGGATTTCTTTGTCGACGGGCTCCATTTCGTAGATCCTTGTGGATATCGTCATTACGGATGTACCAGGGTGCTTCTAAAATGAACGGTTCAAAAGTTACGGAGGTAGTATAGTATAATTGGTCCAAAAAAGGCCTAAACCAGACATCCAAAGTAAAAGTTTTCCTTCAACACCAAATTGTTCTATATGGTCCACATATTGTTCAGAAAAAAGTTACACCATTTTGAGCGTCCGGTTTGGGGGGGAGATGGGGGAAAAGTCGGTAAATTAGTAGTTTTTTTACGTTTTTCGTCAATATTTCTAAAACTATGCTTTAGCAAAAACAATGTTCTATACAAAAATGTTCTACGTGAAATTTAAAACAAAAAAGTTCCTATACATAATTGTTATAAAATCAACGGTTCCAGAGTTACGAAGGGTAAAAAGTGGAGGTTTTCGATACTTTTTATATTCTTTGGGCAATTTATAGAAATGTTCTTTAACGGGATTGTGTTTTGTAAATAAAATTTGTTATTTCAGTGGCCGATGATATGTTAGCCCTTGAAGAAACGTCAAACTCACCACCCAAAATCATCATCAATTGCCCAGATAATATAAAAAGTATCGAAAACCTCCACTTTTCACCCTCCGTAACTCTGGAACCGTTGATTTTATAACAATTATGTATAGGACCTTTTTTGTTTTAAATTTTATGTAGAACATTCTTATACAGACGATTGTTTACGCTAAAGCATAGTTTTACAAATATTGACGAAAAACATAAAAAACTACTAATTTACCGACTTCTCCCCCATCTCCCCCCCAAACCGGACGCTCAAAATGGTGTAACTTTTTACTGAACAATATGTGGACCATATAGAACAATTTGGTGTTGGAGGAAAACTTCTACTTTAGATGTCTGGGTTAGGCCTTTTTTCGGACCTTTTTTATTGCAAATTTAATGTAGAACACTTTTGTATAGAAGGTTGTTCATGCTAAACCGCATAGTTTTAGAAATACTGACGAAAAACCTAAAAAAACTACGAATTTACCGATTTCTCCCCCCTCTCCCCCCCAAACCCGACGCTCAAAATGATGTGACTTTTTTCTGAACATTATGTGGACCATATAGAACAATTTGGTGTTGGAGGATAACTTTCACTTTATGTCTGGGTTATGCCATTATTTGGATCATACTAAAATATCATACTAAAACAAAAAAGGTCTCTTTTCATTTTTCTCAAAAGTTGTCAGTGTTAAAGTTACAAGCCGTGCGGGGCACTATATGGTGCGTCTCTGTCACACTACATTATTGCCGCATTTAATAACTTTTTGCATAAGTACGTATAATATGTATAAGTGAAACAGAGACGCACCATATAGTGCCTCGCGCAGCGGCTTAAAATTCGAGTGGATGCCCATAAGTAACAATAATAAAAACCAACGACCTATATTGACATTAGCCCCCATTACTCATTCTCTGATGTTTGGGATTAAGGGCTTAAGTCAGAATTTCACAACAATAATATTTTGATACCTTCTGGACCAAAAAATAGGCTCTTTTTATTGGTACATACGGTTTAAGTCTACAACTGTTGTAGACTTAAACCGTATGCACCAATAAAAAAAGCCGATTTTTTTGGTCCAGAAGGTATCAAAATATTATTGTTGTGAAATTGGGAGGAGCCCTTTATCCCAAACATCAGAGCAATAGAATCTTGAAATTGAATGTTTAAACTTTAGTTTAGGCACTTGGCAACCTCAAAGATAAGAATTTACATGAATTTTCAAGTCCCAAAAATGCGTATTTTCGCATTTTTCAGATTTTAAATCGCATATAACTCGAAAACCATCAACTTTTGAGAAAAATAAAAAGAGATCTTTTGTGTTTAGAATGATTCATAAATCTAAAAAAATATTTTCCGGGGCAACAAGGTTCTTTTGAATTTGTTTAAAAACAATGCCACATTGTTTGGACAATTTCTGCTCAAACAGTTCGCCCGGCACCCTTCTGATTTGTTAAATAGTACATCCTTTGACGGTTTTTGCGGTAAATTTTAAAGAACCACTTGGATTGACTTGAAATTTGGCATACATATACATAATATGTCAAAGAAAAAAAGTGATATTGTGCCGATGTGTGCTTTTGCTCTGGGGATGGAAATATTTAACCTCGAACTAACCTCGGAAATTGATAGATATTTTAATTCTGAGTAAAAAATCTTATATACGACTTTTTCGGTAAATTGATATTTAGGAAGTTACTCACGATCGAAATTAATGATTTCCTACATGAAAAATGCATGTTTTTGAGTGGATTTTCAAAAATGACTCTAAAATTATCCATTTTTACGAAAAAGTTATTACAGTCAAAAATAAACCTTTTAAATTAATGAATGGAGTGGTGTTGTTTAAATTATTATAGCAATAACACAACCTTTACAGTCTACTTAAAATCGGGATTTTTTCGAATTAACCTTGAATCAAACATTTTATCATTATACAACGCAAGAAATAGAGATTTTTAGAAAAGAATTATGGAAACGTCTTTTAAAGATATTACTGATACCTTTAAAAGGTGCTCCGACAAAAGTGATTTGGATAAAAAATGGCCGAGTTATTACAAAAACAAAACGATTATGTCGTTGAAAAAAAAAACGATTATGTCGTTGAAAAAACAAAACAATAATTACTTAAATTGGTGAATTTTCCACAAAAATAAAAATTAACATTATTCCATACACAGTTAGGTTTATTTATAAACTGACTACGTGTTCTGAGATTTTAACTAGTTTAAAGAGCTTAGGTTTGGAAAAAATTTCAATTTAGTATTAAATTATTTTTTGATATGTTATAAATGTTTTCCATTTTTTCAAAATTACTTGAAAACTAAAAGAAATTTGAAAAATATATATCAATACTAAAATGTAGTATTTTTCATACTGAAACCTTTTCAGTTTTTTCAATGTCTCTTTGATAAAAACTGAGTGAGATATTTATATTTTAAGTTTGTACGTAAGTGTGAGAAGCAGTTTTCTAAGCTCTTTGAATCGCATGCTTTAAAAATCAAAGACCTCCAGAAAGTCCAATTTTTAAAAACTTTTAGCACAAGTAATCTTTAAAAAACCATAATATTGAAACATGTCGAATACTGTTTAAGCATTGATATAAGTATTTTATTTTTTTTTATGAAAAAGGCATCGTATGAAAAAAAAAGGAAGATATATTTTCTGTCACAAATTAAATAAGTAACTCAAAAATAATTTTTAATTTGAAATACCTCAGTGGCGTACTATTTTTTTTTTAATTCAGACTAGTACCCGTATTCGCGCCAATGGTGAATATAAAATTCTTAATAGTAAGTCTGTCAACAAATGCGTAATAACTACCTCTTAAAACCCACCAAATCTCATTGCATATCTCAACCGGTTTTAGAGCAATCAATAAATCTTCACTTTATAAGAGAAATCTCAAAACCCCGTATCTTGGAACTTCATTAGCTACGACTCTGGTTCTACTAGGTCTCCAAACTTCATACATACACAGATTTTTTCAGTTTTTCATAATATTTCAATATTTTTCAATAAAATACTTACTTTTTGAGTTATTAGCGAAAATCGTCTAACAACGTGGTTCTTTTGTTGAAAAATGAACATATTCACTCGCAAATAACTCGAAAAGTGTTGACTTGGTGAAAAAACTCTAGAGAACAAAAGTTGCTTAAAATTAGTCAGTTTATCCATTTCCGGACTTATTTTGGACCTATATTTTTTCACCCCCGAGAAGGGGTGAAACTCACCCCCAGGACAACAGCACACATCGGTACTATATCTTTTTTCTTTGACTTATTAGCTATGTGAATGCCAAATTTCATGTCAACCCAAGCGGTTGTTTAAAATTCACAGGTTTTGCAATATTTTACCGTGAGTGAATGATCTAATAAATGTCTTTGTAGGGGTAGTTTATAAGGGTTGAAAATATTAAATACTTAATAAACTAAATTGCAAACATAAAATAAAGTTGAAATCAGTACAAAAGACATCATTACCTAATTTAAAGTTACAAAATATTTTGTATACAAATTGTTATTTAGAGGTAGTTTTTAATGGTTTAAAAATAGTTATAAACTATAAAATACGTTTCAATATAAAAAAACAATCAAATTCCTATATTTAACATACTATTTAACGTACCTACACATAATTTAAATTTAAATAACGCTTACTTATATCGGCTGTTTTTAATTGTTGGTAAAAAAGGGTAGTTTTCAGCCCTTAAAAATAAAAAGCACACATTGTAGTCATAATATCACTTTTGAAGAGGAGGACAAGATGAGCTTATTTTCAAAATTTCTTCTAAATCGGAGCGGTTCTTTAGAATTTAGAGGTCTTACAATATTTTACCGTTAAAGAACGTACTAAAAGGGGGACATTTTTTAACAGGATCGGTAAAAAGAAACCGAATCAGACAATTTTTCATACGGGTGATTCCACACAATATAGACTAACAAATATGATCAGCCAAACAAAATATTTATATCTCATCTCGCCTTGCAAGTTCTGTTTTTTTTTTCTACATCCAAAAAACTGTTTTGTTGTGACATTTCGTTTGCTCCTAAAAATGCAGCCATTGACCATGAAATAAAACGTTCAATGTGAAATTGCATACACTGCGCAATCAATGTAATTGGTACGATTGAAAGTTAATACAAGCTTTAATTTCTTGTTAACTGGATAATTGTCACAATCCAAAGTTAAGTTTTAACAGAGATGAAATTATCAGAGCTGTATTAAGAAGTACCTATAATTTATTTTTCAGCATTAAAGAAATAGTAATAATCAATATGTGTATAAATTCTACTGGCTAGAATAATAATGGTTCATGATCATGATATACAGTGATGAGCGCGCTAATCATTGGCAAAATAACGCAAAAGATGGAAAAGATAATACGTTATGAAATAGAAAGAGATAAAACTTGTAGAGGTGGGAAATTATCGGTATAAACATATAAATTAACATTACGATATTTCCCACCTTTAGACATTCGCTCTAGTTGACTTCAGTCATAATATTATACGTGTGACGTTTAGTAAAATATTTTATTTGAGTTATTATTATTATTAGTTTGATTTGTAATTAAAATGACTACTAATTAATGTGTTTTGCTAGCATATGTCTTAATTTATTCAATCATTTGTGTTAACATGGGAAATTAAAATGTTTTCGACGTCATCCCTATAATTATGACTGAAGTCAACTAGTTCTTAAGCCAATGTATAAAGGTGGGAAATATCGTAATGTAATGTAAATTTATAGATTTATACCGATAATTTCCCACCTCTACTAGTTTCATCTCTTTTATTTCACAGCGTCTTATGTTTTCCATGTTTTGCGTTATTTCGCCGGTTGTAACCGCGCTCGTCACTATACAGGGTGATTGATTAGTAGGGTAAAGCTCAATAGCTCCGCTATAGTAATAGATAGCAATAAAAAGTAATAACAAAAATTTTAGCCACCTTTGAGCTTTACATTACAAAATTAGTTAGAATGTTACAGGCTGTTCGATAACACAGTGGCAGACCAAACTTATGTTTTTTTAAATGGAACACCCTATATTTTATTCTAAATTCGAAATCCTGTTAACTTCTCCATCACAATAATATAAGGGTTTGTTATGTTATACAGGGTATTTACAAAGTTATAACCAATTTTATATGAAAATCGTAACAAGTTCAACTCCCTGTATAAATAAAAATAAGCAAAACAACAATGGTTTATTAATGCCATATTTTTTAACAAAATTTTCAAAAATGGTCGATATTGCTAATTTTCTTTAAATCGAATACAGGATGAGTCAAAACGCAAGTACATTATTTTCTCAGTAATTTTAAATGGAACACCCTGTATTTTATATCACTATTGAAAAGTACCGTTACCGTACTTTAATTTTTAGATAACATTCCCTATGTCTAAATTTATTAGTTTTCGAGATATTTTCATTTTTCAATGGACCAATAGCGTGGCCACCAAAATCACCAGAATTTAATAAACTGGACTGATTTTTTTGGGGTTACGTTAATAATGAAGTTTATAAAATACCTCCAACAACAAGGGATGAGATTTTTTTTTTTTTTTAACTAAGTTAATGGCACTGGCGTAGCCAAAAGGCCAGTCATGTTTTCTTATAGTTTTATCAACCATTGCTTACTTATACACTTACATTTATATACGTGGTACATTGAGTAACAATAATTTGTATACAATACAATATTGGTATGTTAGTAAATGCCTAATGATTTTGTTTGCATATTTTTATTATTTTTTTTTTATGTATTTTTTTTGTTTTTTTTTTGTTTTTTTTTTTAATTTTTTTATTTCACTTCGTTTTATTAGGATTTATGTATTTTTTTATTGTTTTGTTTTTTTATATTATTATTATTATTTTTTTATTTTTTAGTACATATTTTATTTTGTTGTTTGTCTTTTTTATTTATTTTTTTAATTATTTTTCGGTTTAGGCTTACAATGAAAAAAATTTTTTTTGTCTGTCGCAATACTGCTTACAATGTAATGTTAGTAGATTTTACATACTGATATATAATATTATAAATACTATTATCCTCTAATGTCAATAGATTTGAAAAATTTATTGGAAATTTCATATTGTAAGATATTAAATTTTGATAAAGCTTGTCAATTTCTAATTTTTTTAAAGGACATTCTAAAATAATATGTTGTAAATCGGCAATTTCATCACAAAGACATTTATTATTATCTAACAAACCTATTTTACATTTATACACGGGAAATAAGGCATGATTACAGCGCATTCGACTTATAATCCGAATAATTGAACGATTACATATATTCTCAAACCATGGTTTGTCCCTTATTTTTGGTTGTATATTCTTAAAAAACTGTCCCTTCTCTCCTAATTCATATTTTAGCTGCCAATTTTCCTTTAGTTCCTTTCGAAAAATTGGAATAAAGTCAGACTCTGGTATTTTTGATCCGAGTATTCTTCCATTTTTCGCACCATTTTTTGCTAAAGAATCCACTTCTTCATTTTCTTCTATACCTGAATGGGCTTTGATCCATGAAATATAAATTTGTTTTCCCATACTTAATACATTGTGATACAATTCCAAAATATCAAGAAGTATATAATTTAAATTAGGATTTAAACAAAGGTTTTTAAGTTTTTCTACAGAACTTTTAGAGTCTGTGAATATAACAAATTTATCATCTTCTTGTTCTAAACACATACTAATTGCTAGTTTTATGGCAATAAGCTCTGCACTGAAAATTGACAACATTTCTGGTAGTTTGTATATTAACTTAATATTTTTAGAAGGGTAATAAACGGCACAACCAACTCCATGTTCCGATTTCGATCCATCAGTATAAATTTTTCCATACTCCTTCCACTTAACTGTACATTCCCGATAATGTTCTTTTTGTATAATATCACTGTTTTGACACAAGTATCTAACATTAATATGAGTCTTTACTGGATATAGAAACATTTCATAGGGATAATTCCATAAAGGGATACCATTGGATTGATAAAGTTGTTCATATCTGTGTACATTGGTAATAAAACTTTCAACTAATAACGGTGTTTTTTTCTTCTCCCAATATTTAGATGTCAAAACCATACTGGCTAAACTGGATATTTTAGCCAACACCTTAGATTTCTGAGAACTTAACTTTAATACGAATTTGTCAGACAAAAATCTTCTACGCAGGTTCAGTGGTGGTTCACATGTTTCAGCTTCCATGACGTCTATAGGCGTGCTTCCCAAGTATCCAATACTGAGTCGAAGACATTTGTTTTTTATTTGATCTATTTTTTTAAGATTTGATTCCGGTGCAGAATGGTAAAATAAAGAACCATAATCTAAAATAGATCTGACAAGTGTTTTATAAAACAGTAACATTATTTTTGGATCTCCTCCCCAGGAGGAATGACTGAAAGTTTTTAATAAATTTACACTATTTTCTGTTCTTTTGATTACATAATTTATGTGTTCTTTCCAATTTAATTTACAATCTAAAATTACTCCTAAAAATTTAATAGAAGATTTGTAAGGAAATACATATTTTGATAACTTTATTTGAGAAGGACAACGAAATCTTTTTCTTGTAAAAGTAACTAATACTGATTTTTCTTCGGAAATTGATAAGCCATTATTGAAAGTCCAATTGTCTAAATTTTTTACTGCATAATTAAGTTGCTTATGGCCTATCTCAATGGATTTGTGACGAGTGTAAATAACAATATCATCGGCATATTGCAAAATAGATACATTTTGTGGGATGTCAACAATTAAATCACTTGAGTAAATTAAATATAATATAGGACTTAATATACCACCTTGTGGCAGCCCCATAGATGTTTGTCTGCATTCAGAGAATGAGTTATTTTCTCTGAAAAATAGATTTCTGTTGTTGTATAGAATATATACGTGTTTAGCTAGACTTTGAGGAATTCCCATTTGACACATTTTTAAATATAATATATCTAATTTTACGTTGTCATATGCCCCTTTTATGTCTAAAAATAAAGCTGATGTTGACTGGTCATTGGAAAGTGATAGTTGAATATATGTAACAATATTGGCCAGGTTTTCATATGCCGATTTTTTTTTTCGAAACCCAAATTGAGAACTATGAATAAGGTTATTAGATTCTAAAAAAAATTCTAGTCGTGATTTTATCATTCTTTCATATGTTTTTAAAACACATGATGATAAAGAAATGGCCCTATATGACGATGCTTGATTTTTTGGTTTTCCTGGCTTAAGTATGGGAACTAAAATATAGTTTTTCCATTGTGAAGGTATGTCGATTTTATTTAACCAAATATCGTTTAGTAGATTTAGAAGCAAAATTTTTCCTGGTTTAGAAAGATTAAACAACATAGAATAATGCATATTATCAAAACCTGGGGCTGTATTGGCAGACTTTTTAAATGCCGTATCTAATTCTTGTTTTGAAAACTGATTGGTGAGATAATTGACACTACTATGATGTTCTGTCACCCCTGGACAGTCAAGAAAGATTGGATCAGGTGATACATATGGAGGAGTTAAAATGTTATGAAATTCCGCTCGCCATTCTTCTTGATCTGATTGAGTTTGATTAGAGATTTTGCGATTTTTAAAGTTATTTACCTTTTTCCATATAGTCTTAAGGGGTACTGATCTATTGAGAGATTTACAATAATTTATCCAGCTATCTTTTTTAGTTTGCTTAAAAGTTTTTTTTGCTATAGCATCAGTTCTTTTATATTCTAACAAATTATCTAATGTGGGATTATTCATATATTTATGAAAACTATTTTTTCGTTTCTGTACTAAATACTGGCATTTTTCATTCCACCATTGTTTATTTTTATTTGAACATTGATTGGATTTAAATTTAGGTATAGAAAGGTTTGCTATGGTTTCTACAATTTGTATAAAAGAATTGTAATCACCAACTTCTGTTTTACTAAACTGTTCATGGGACTCCATATAATATAGATCCCAGTTAGCCTTTTTAATATTCCATTTTCTACAAGATAATGATTTATTAATTTTGGGAGACATATATATTTGTGTAATGCATGGAATATGATCAGACCCGTAAAGATCCTTCAATGTTTGCCAATGTAGTAAATGTTTTATACAAGGAGAACAAATTGTCAAATCGATAGCTGACTGAGTTTGTAAATAATTTCCTATAAATGTAGCTGTTCCATCGTTTAGATAGACAAGATTATTTCGATCTAGGGCTTTCATAAGTGTTATGCCGTAGCAGTCTGTGTTTGGCCCACCCCAAGCAATATTATGCGAATTAAAATCTCCTGTAAAGATTACAGGTGGCTTAAAAGAACTGAAGAATTTATCCCAAATATGCAAAGAAATTTTAGTTTTTGGTGGAACGTATAGCGATACAATAGTAATATTTTTTTTATCATTACATTTTACAATAATGGATGTTTGATTACAATTAGGTAGGAGAACAGAGATCGGTAGTTCCGTATACAAAAGTTTCGACTTAATAAGGATGGCCGTTCCACCACCACTGCGGTCTAAACGGTCATCCCTCACAATATTGTAGCCTGGAAGATTAAAATATTTATTGGATGTAAATCTAGTTTCTGACAAGCAAGCTATATCAATGTTTTTCTCATTTAACAAATATTGTAAGTTTTCTTTATTTGAATTTGCCGATTTAAGATTCCATTGACAAAGAGTTATCTGATCCATGTTCAAAAAGGTTATTTAAACTAGCTTTAATAATATTTGTAATTTCGTTTTCTTGTATATCGAATTTATTTTTGCTCTTTATTATATTTATGGTTGATAAAACTATCTGAAAAATTAAGTTTGAAATTTCATTACCTTCGTTTTCTGAATTATTTTCTTTTTGGATATTGGAAAGATATTGTTCTGTGCTCAAAATTCCTCCTTTTTTAAACGGAAGGTTAACTGAACTAACAATGGACTGGTGCTCTGACAATGTAGGATCGGGAGATAAAGGATACGATCTTTTACTTTTTTTTGGAAAGCTATTTAATTGTGCTTGAGAATATGAATGTGGATTTGATCGTTGAGAAATGGGTCGCGTATTGGACTGGTACGATATTGGTGGAAATGACTTGGACGATGTAGACGGTACATGAACATTAACTGAATTTAATAATGAATTTTGTTCTAGATTAGAATTAACTATTTTATTATCAATTGTGGTTGTACTTAAATGCTTAGATACTATATCAGCGTAACTTTTTTTAGGAACACTACTATTTGCATCCTTGAAGGAACAATTTGACTGTGACATAATTTGTTTAATTTTTTCTTGTCTATTGTATTCTGGGCATCTACTAAAATCGTTTGTAAAATGGTTTCCATTGCAAGAAAAACACTTTACTGTAACTTCTTCTGATGAGCAGGTTACTGTGTCATGATTCTGAGAGCATTTCAAGCATCTTATTTTAGAACGACATTGCTTACCAATATGCCCGTAACGATAACAATTATTACACATTACAACCCTTTGTTTATAAACTTCTACTTCGTAAAGAACCTTATTTATTTCTACATACTTAGGTAGAGTTTGACTTTTGAAAGAAACCAAAATGGTACTTGTGGGTATTAATTCTATTTCGTTATTTGAATTTTTTATTTTTCGATTCATTCTTTTAACAAATTCAACTTCAAATTTACGATGAAAATCATAGGCCCTAATTTTATTTTTCAAATAATCAACTGGTAAATCTTTATCAATGTGTCTAATAATTCCCAAACGAAATATTAAAAATTTAGGAATGTATGCAGACAAATTTTTATTTTTTAAAATGTGTGATTTTATTAATATAGTAGCACTTAAATAATCTTTCAACAATACCCGAATACGATTTTTCCCTATAGACTGTATTTGTTTTATTTTATTATCTAATTGCGGATATGATGTTAATATTATTTCTCCAATTTTTATTGCATTTAACTGCCCTGTATAATTATCCGTATTGTTTTCAATATAAATTTGAAAAGGAGCCGTGTCCGTAGACTGATAAAAGAATGTTGTTTTATCTTTTTTATCGTTGTCATTAGAAACCGATAAACTCGGTGTTGGATTTAAACTAGAATCTACAAACTTTTCTTTCGATACAAACTGATTTTTGTTGTTTTGTTCATTTGCATGTTTATTTATTAAAGGAGAATCTATAACTAAATTTAAATTATTTGAACCACTTATCTGATTTACAGGATCTATATTTTCTCCAGGATCTGGTTGAGGAGGGGGTTTCCCCTCAGTATCCACCTCCATATAAATGCACTAGGAACTCACAATATCCTTATAACTATAACTATATTTATTAAATAATAATTAATATTACTACTACACTATTAATAATTGTTCTATACTTTAATGATGTTCTCACCTACGCTGTTGAAGTACGACTGACAAGGGATGAGATGAAAAATATAATACAAAGTGTATTTCGATGTGTTAATTTACAAATGCTCCGTAGAGTAAATAGCTCATTCAATGATCGTTTTTAGGCGTACATAAATGTGTTAGGAGATAATTTTGAACACCTTATGTAATTAAATATTAAAAATATTTTATTAAAAGTAGCTTCTAATTTTTTCAAACATGTTTTTTTGCAAAATGTATTACTGATAAATTATGTTTCGTTCTTTATTTGTTACATTGTTACATTTACATAAAAAAGTAGTGTTTAATTGTCTTCACAAAATATTGTATTTTGTGTTTGTGTGTTTTTTTGTAAAATTTATTACTAATTTTCTTTGTTTATTTGTTGCATTTACATAAAAAGATAGTTTTTAATTGTTTCAAAAATGTTGCATGTAGTGGTTGTGTTTTTGTTTGTAAAATGTATTACTAATAAATTATTTTTATTTCTTTATTTGCTACAGTGTTACATTGCTTACCGGATTGATAATCGGTAATCTTCAATTGTCAATTCAGTCATGGCTTACTTAAAATTTATATAAATTTAAACACCTAAAATAATTTGCTCTGAAAAATGAAAATATCTCGAAAACTAATAAATTTGGGCATAGGGAATGTTATATAAAAATTAAAGTACGTTAATGTTACTTTTCAATAATGATATAAAATACAGGGTGTTCCATTTAACATTACTGAGAAAATAATGTACTTGCGTTTTGACTCACCCTGTATTTGATATAAAGAAAATTAGCAATATCAATAATTATTAAAAGTTTGGACAATAAATAAAAAATATGGCATTAATAAACCATTGCTTTTGTGCTTATTTTTATTTATACAGGGAGTTGAACTTGTTACGATTTTCATATAAAATTGGTTATAACTTTGTAAATACCCTGTATAACATAACAAACCCTTATATTTTTGTGATGGAGAAGTTAACAGTATTTCGAATATAAAATAAAATATAGGGTGTTCCCTTTAAAAAAACATAAGTTAGGTCTGCCACTGTGTTATCGAATACCATGTAATATTCTAACTAATTTTGTAATGTGAAGCTCAAAGGTGGCTAAAATCTTTGTTATTAACTTTTATTGCTATCTATCAGTGGCGGTTATCCCTTTAGGTCAATTGGTCAATGACCTCCCTGTAATAATTGTACAATCAAACGATTATAATGTAATTATTTCCTTAAAAAAAGAAAATTTTCTGTATTAAAAATGTTCGGAATACAATAGTATCGTTCAAAGTTAAATTTTGCTTTTATTGTATTGACTTTTCAGTCATTTTGTTGTTGTAGAATATAGCGACAAAGATGTTGCCAAAAGATTACCGATAAATAAACATGAAATACGAGCTGTTTGACGGTACCGAATAGCCAAATTTATCTTTGACTGAAACTACCGCAATATTACTCTTAAACAGCTAAATACGAACATTCACGATGGCCAAGAAATTTATTTGACCTCACTGTGAGAATACAGCACTTTGAATCCGAACGTTCACGAAAATACGCACTTATATGCAAGTTGGTACTAAATCGTGGTCATTGACCGTAGACCGTAGGTATCGTTTTCGTTGTTGAGCGGTAGGTATTCGAACGATCACAAATTTCAACGAGCAAGTGATCGATGATTTCTCAAAATCTAAGGCCAGAAGAATCGATTTACTTTTTAAATCCGCATAAAAATGTAAGTTTTTATTTATTTTAGGTTTTGAGTTTAAGTAGTTTGTTGATATTCTGGCTGTTATAATTACATATTATATCATACTATTTATCTTATTTATTTGACAATTAGTAATGAAGACTTGTTCCTTTTACTTATTTCATATTTACTTGTCAAATAAAGATCCGCTTAAATTTAAACAACATATTGCAAAATAAGTTGTAAGAAACCAATACAGATGATGGAATAAGAAATTATTTAAAATGGGATTTGTAGGTCTTGTTTTTCCAAAAAAATCTTGAACCACCGGATATGACCTCCCCCTTCACTTTTCAGACCAGCCGCCACTGCTAACTATTACTATAGCGGAGCTATTGAGCTTTACCCTACTAATCACCCTGTATATAGTTATTAGACCACCATTGATTTTTAAGACAAAAGTGGTCTATTAGTCTAGAATAGAATAGAAATATGCTTTATTGCCATGAAAATTTTTACAATTTTATCGACAAAGCTTATAAATAGTCAAAAAAACAAAACAGTAACAATCCAGTTTACTAAAATTACATAAATCGTCAATATATTTAAATAATAATAATAATAATAATGAAGTTAAAACTAATCTGGATGAAGTTAAAACAGAAATAATCAATTGCAAAAATTTAAATAAATTGCAAATGCATAGTCTACCTCATAATTAATAAAAAAGGTTTAAAAGTTAAAAAGTTAAGCTGCTGCATATGACACCCAAATATAGATAAAAAAATAATAAAAATACTACTTGTGCAAAGGGTACTGTAATTATTTCTTAGTTATTGACTTAAAAAGTCTTCTACTGAATAATATGGTCTTTCAGATAGGTAGGCTTTTGTCAGTTTACGGAATTTGGGGAAAGATGGTGCAGATTTTAGTTGTAGGAGGAGATGGTTGTACATTTTTTTTTGCGGAATATAATATCGATTTCTTTACTAACTCCGAGGACGGGGTCGGCAAATAGACGTCAAACGTAGAATTTCTCGTGAAGTAGTCATGATTAGGTCTTGGTCGAAAGACATGTAGATGTTTACGAATTAAGCAAACAGTTTCTAAAATACACAAAGATGGAAGGGTTAAAATTCCGTGATCTTTGAAGTAACTTCTGCAATGTGTTGTTCTTCTGAGGCCAAACAGATATCTTATTGCTCTTTTTTGTAATTTCAAAATAACATCGAATTAGGCAGCTGTACCAGAACCCCAAAAAGGAAGACCATAACGAAGATGTGACTCGAACAAAGAAAAATATGTTATTTTGGAAGATGCTAAATTGAGTTCATTCGAAACAGATCTTATAGCATAGCAAGCTGAAGAGAGTTTCTTCCGTAACAAATCGATATGGAGGGACCATTTAAGGTTGCTGTCTAAAAAAATACCAAGAAATTTTACAGAATCAACGGTACTGATCTGGCTGTTATTAAGAGGTAAGGGTTGAAGAGCTCCTTTATAAGACAATGCTACTGTTTTGTCTACGTTAAACGAGAGTCAATTAGAGTCAGACCAGGTTTTTATTGTAAGTAGATCAAAGTTATAGTAGCATGAAGTGTTGCAATATTTGAGTTGCTCCAAGTGATACTGGTATCATCAGCAAAAAGAAAGATTTTTACATCGAATTTTTAATTAGTGCTGTCATTAATAAAGATAAGGAAAAGTAGAGGACCCAATACTGCACCTTGAGGTACCCCACATACAATGTTTTTGAGACTAGAGTCTGTATCATTTGCTCTAACCAGTTGTTTCCTATCATCCAAGTAAGATTGGAAGTTTTCGTAGAAATTAAGTCTACTTATTCAAATAATTCAAATCAGGCTGATAGATAAAGTGGCTTATATTTTTAATGACTATAGCATGATAAATGCATTCTAGACCACTCGTAAACTTAACTTTGGCTACCGCTGCCAACTTTGCACTTAAAGAAAAATATTCGAAACTATTACCCAGGCATATATGTCAACTGATATCTCATAAATATGTACATCCATACAACAATAATAAGCCGGAATTCGAATTAACGAACAATCTAAGAATAATATAAGATACGCAGATGATACGGTGGTATTCGATGACAGTTCTGAAGCCCTCCGGGAGAAAATGAATAGTAGAATTACAGAAGTAAGTCAGAGATATGAACTTTTACTAAACATTAAAAACCAAATTTTGATGATGTCTGAGAAGGGACAGCAATTTGGACAATTAGTGTGAACGGTCAACAGATAGAAAGAGTAAAACGATACACCTACCTTGGTACGAACGTCAATGAAAATTGGAACCATTTCCTAGAAATCAAATGTAGGATAGTGAAAGTAAGATCTGCATTTTTAAAGAAATGGCTAAGCTATTCAAATATCACGATTTGCCAATACCTATAAATATCAGGTTACTACGATGTTATACCTTTCCTATAATGTTGTACGGAGTTGAGCCGTGAACTCTCACAGACGCCGATTGTAAGAAAATTGAGGTTTTCGAAATGTGGCTTTATCGTCAAATCCCGAAGATATCTTGTACCAACAACGCCACCAAAAAAAAAGCTGTTATCCACCATAAAACAGCCAAAATCGAATGCCTCGGTCACATCATAAGGAAGAGCTATGGACTGAGGACTATGAGGTTCAATACAACAACCACAAATCTGTTCAGAGCAGCAGTGTGCAAAGTATGCCATAATGGTCGCCAACATCCGAAACGGATAGGCACTACAAGAAGATAAAACAACAAGTTTAACATATGACATTACATATTATTCGTTAACTATAACTTTATAAATATTTTAGATTTAGGTTGAATGCTCTCCGAGACGCGGATATTAGTCAGCATTTGCAATAATTATTTCAACACAAAGTATTTTTCGCTTAACAAAAATGTAAATACTTAACGATAATCAACATGTATGGGTTTTATTAATATTATAGACTTTATAATTTAATAAGTCTATAATAAACTAGACTAGGGTATAGAAGATACATGATTATCTACTACGAGCAGCAAAAATACTTTTTCCACCTACCTCTACCGAAAGTATACTTTTCCGGACCTCATTGTAGGGAGCAAAGTTGTACTTTTCCTCCCTAGGGAGGAAAATATTTTTCCTCCCTAGGGAGGAAAAGTAAAAGTGACGGCATGGTATTTCATTCATGTAAATATAACTTATTGACGCCCTGTATAATATCTTACATTTTTACGTAAGTATCTATACATTTTAACGTTTATTTATAAAACACTCTGTATTTTGCAGAATGGTAAAAAACAGTAAATTGTTATTTTGATTTAACAATGTTTACATTAATAATTTGACTTATATTTGACAGCTGACAGTTATATTCTACCTACTTGTTAGTTTTAGTTTTAATAAATTTTGTTGGTTAGTTACATAAATAAATTAAGTAAAAATGAAAAAATGACTTGTTATTTGAGGAAGGTGGAAAAATCATATGTATAACATGGGAGTAAAGTGCCTTTTCCTCCCTTGAATGATTACTGCCCTCCGCTACGCGTCGGGCAGTAAACTTCATTCTCGGGAGGAAAAGTAGCACTTTCCTCCCTTGTTATACAAATAGCTATTACTGTGAACGCTATTATGAGCATTAAAAGTTTTATTCTGTCAACGTAAAAAACGTAGTATGTAGTTCTAAATTTAAAACCTCCAAAACTCAGTAAGTGTAAATCATGTATATAAATAATATGTATAAATTAATAATACCGACATGTATAAACTTGTTTTCAAACATATTTTTTTCTGGACCAGATTTCTTAGATCGGATACCTCAGGCAATAGAGTGTTTGACTATCATCGCTGTCGAAAACATCTAGATAGTGTTGAAATATTTTTGTAAGCTCCAGGTCGACTCTGTGTGCATAAAATGAGTACCTTCGGTAAAACCTAGAGTAATGATAGGCTGTTGAAGACCTAGGAAGAGTAGCAGACTACCTTGCTATATAACAACGGTATAAAGAGAGAAATTATTATAGCTTACTTCTTATTAAATCAAATGAATTAATAGAAGTAAATAAATACTGTGATATGTCAATACTGTGATATGTCAATACTGTATGTCAATAAGACATTTTCTCTGGCTTTTTTTGAAGATCACTAGCTGGCGTCTTCCATTTTTACTAATACACTCAAATAACAGCGATCTTTTTGACTAATGTATTTAGAACATTTGGCAGACACAGCTTGCAAAAATACTATATTAGAAAATTACCCGTTGGTTTATCGGTAATATAAAACTAATGGCAAATCTATACTTGACAGTGTTCTAATCACGGATATACAAAGGGAAATATTTCTTTCCGAAAGTCATGTATGATGAGATCAGAAGGTCAAAATGCTTATATAACGTCAGGAAAAGTGTACAATAGAAAAATTGGTGAAAATGCATAATTGCATCTTTTAGTGCATAAAATGCATCCAAAAGTATATAAACATGTCAAAATCATTTCAACATTATGTCAAAATCAGTATATTAAGGGCCAGCTTTTGTTATTCGGTTGGTTTTTAGGATCAGTCAATACGAATACGCAGTGAGAACCGACCCTCGATGTACTTTGTGCCCAGGGTTCCAGGGTTACTGCTGAGGCACGTAATCTGAAATTTCGAGTGTTTTCGACACTCAATTGACGTTAACAGATTACTCGGAGGTTTTTGGGATCTGTAAACACGAACCGACCTCTGAAAACCGAAAACCCTCGAAATTTCAGAAGATATACTGATAAGTGACTGCATATCAGCCACCCTTGGCAATAGGTGCTCCGAAGGTTGGTTTTGATGTCATATTCGTGTTCAGAAATTCCAAAAACCCCTATAGAAATCTGTGTGTATCAATTTGGTGCCGACAAACCTCGAAACTCCAGAAGATGATGTGTCTCAGCAGTGAACCTGGACACCAATTGCTCTGGGGGTCGGCTCTGATGACATACGCATGTTCGGAGTAATTCGTTTTTAGTGCTGAAAATCTTTCATTTGCATCAATTTAGTGCTGAAAATCTTCGAGGCTCCAGCTGAAGTGCCTTAGCAGTAACCCTGAGCACAATGTGCATCGTGGTCGGTTCTAATAACGTATTAGTATTCAGTGCCCCCAAAAAACCCCCGAGTAACAAAATATGGCCAGTAGTATACTGATTTTAACCATGTGTATGCACTTTTGGATGAATGTTATGCACTTTTAAGCATTTCCACCCTTTTTTCTCTTGTAGACTTTTTCCTGACGTCATCCTGAACACAATGCAAAAAGTTGCAAGTCTCTGGATCCTCTATTTAAAAATCGATTTATTCCGGTATTTTAGCGCTAAATGCCCTGGTCTAATAACTTTGAGGCAAGTTAAACGCTACATAAATAATCATAATTATTGTAGATTACATTATATTCCTAATACAATGAGAATAATGTATGAGTGCATCTCTATAAATGAAATTGATTAATTTTATGAAAATTTACTAATCAGAATTAGAATTAAAAAAAAAGAATAAAACCACAAAACACATTAAAATACTATCTAATCAAAACATTAAACTATATTTAGCAATAGGTACTAGATTACTTAGGCCTGGATCCCACGTACCAAAAAAAGTTGATTAATAGCAAGCTGAAAATTTGTTAAGAGCTTAACTGTGTCTAGTCAGACGACAAACTTTGATGTACGGGAACACTGGAACAGGGAAGTTTTAATTGTGGAACAGTTTAAAAATTTGGAACGTCAGATTACGAAGACGTCCCATGTATTTTTTCGGAGAGAACATCCAATTCATTTGTTACCCTTTTATTAAATTCATGCAAAAATCAGACTGCTATTACTAACCAACATGATTCCTGTCATTTGACATGTTCTTCCTGTTCCACTAATTAAAATGCCCAGTGGGTGATAAATATCAGTCTGATTTTTGCATGAGAGTTTAATGAAATGGTAACACATCAATTGGAAGTTCTGTCCGACAAAATACATGGAACGTTTCCGTAGTCTGACTTTCCAAATTTTTAACCTGTTCCACAATTAAAACTTCCCTTGTTCCAGTTTTCCCATAGATCAAAGTTTGTCCCACTAGACACCGTTAAACTAGTTACAAATTTTCAGCTTGCTATTAATCAACTTTTTTCGGAGCAAGGGATCCAGGTCTAACTATAGGTCTAAACAAATCATCATAAAAACAACTTAAACGTGAACACTAGTCATGTTTTTAATAATACCAATGCAATGGCACTATTGATATCTAATCATTATTCATTATCACAATTTTTTATAAAAAATAATATTTGCACGTACTTATTATTGTTCAGTCTAAATTAACCTTCCGTCTTAATCTATTGTTTCCGAGATTGTTTTGATGAATATAACGAGTTGTTGATACAATTTATGCTGACGGTCAAGTACACAGAATATGAGGATTTTTTATAGCATGCAGGAAATGTGTTAATTATTAAAATATTTATATCAAACAAGAATTAGTCATTAACTAAAATAAAATTTGATGTTTTCTGTTATATTATTTAAGAACGAATTCAAGGAAAGTTTCTTAAATTATAATCTACTATTAACAATAAATAATTGACAAGTAATTAATTAAATATTATCAAGAAGCTAATACACTCAAGCCAATTGTAACAAAAATACTACTTTGCAGTAGTATTTGTAGAACGAAAATGATAAGAATGAAATGAGTGAAGGAAGGGTGATGAACTGATAATAGAAGTATGGAAAGACAGAGGCAAACTAAATAGAATTGGCTCGCAAGAGAACAACTTGACACTCAAGTATGGGTACGGCTCGTTTTCACGCCTGTCGAAGAACAGTAGCTCAAACTAAAGAGGGATGATGACTAGAAAAAGAAATATGAATATGAAAAGAGATGCTTATAACATAGATCGAATAAATATAATAATATAATAAAAATAGAAGAATATAGGAGATAAATACAATAGACTGAATTATGGGCGCCAGAAGTTGGGATGGACCAAACTTCCAGGTATCTTACACTGCTGTTAAATATTAAATATATTAAATTCAAAAATGGGAAAAAATAATTGATATACAAAAACAAATAAATATTTATTAAATATAACTACTTAGATTTTTGACAACCTCTGAGTTAGAAAAATACAAACTATGTAACTCTAAAATGACAATGGGAAATAATTACCTATAGTAATATAAATATAATCTATAGTTACATTAGTAATGGAGTAGCTCTTATATGGAGCGTACCCCCAACTTACATATACTAGGTTAAATAACAACCTTCACCAAATAATTGTACGATTGCAATACGTACAGCAACGTTAAACCCTATAGAACTAATGAACCAGCATATAATTAAGGGAGGATTATTCACAATGAATAATTTCCGTAACTCTCAAAGAGTTAAATAGGCACTAGCCTCATTAAGGTGAACCTACGGTCTACTTGATATATAAAAATCAGTTGCTTCGACACGTAGTCACTAAAAAATATAACAAGTAAAATGGATAGCTATTCAAAGGGAATAGCGTCCAAAGATATAATTAAAAATTGATTAAATGAATTTAAGTAAAGTTAAGCAAATAAGTTAAATAATTATGATTGACTAAAGAAAGATAAAAGTTATATGAATAAGTTAATAAATTAAGCAAATTAAGAGGAAAAAGTATATAAATTTAAATTGATAAGTGGAGACAAGCAAGGTTAGTACTAAAAATATAAAGTTAATTAAGTAAATAAATGGTACAAGTAAATTTCAGGTAATATATAAAGGTAAAGAGAATCTCATATGGGGAAAAGATGATCTGAGCTCAAACCTCTTTGACCAGAGAGTTTACTGGTTTGGGGAACACTATCAACTATTATAGATATATAAAAACAATATGCAACTTAAATATTGAAACAAAATATGTGCGATAAACTATAAAACTTAATCATCAAAATAAATGTCCCGAGTCTTATACAAAAAATGAATGTGGCGTAATAGTGGAAGTGACAATCACTAGCAGATACCAAGTGTCCCAAAACAAACCCTATATGGTCCCCGAGAGTGTCCTTGCTACGGATTCCAAAATCCCTGGTAGGCGAATTAGCACAGGGATGGTGCTAGCTTGTACCAATTAATATACCGATGCCCTTCTGGGGTGCAGAGGGCAGGATACAAAGTAGGTATGTGGGAGGTTCTCCAGGCTGGTCTCCAAATGACCTGGCTTGGCGTAGAACGGTTGCTCCCAGTTGTGAGGGTAGCTGACGGACTGGTTATAGTTTAAGATTTCCCCCAAGTGGCGGATGACATGACTTCCAATTCCTCCGGGATCTCCCAAAACTTAGTCTCCTAGCTTCTCCAAAACACCACCAATAATTTGCCACTAAATATCACTTATAAAAGCTTGAAACTATTGTATTAAAATTTCCGTCCTTTTCAATCAGTCATCCGCCACTTTTCCGTTCTAGCGTACCAAGCGAAGTGTCCAATATTTCCCGTCGTTAGACGAGAAGCCCCACAGAACGAAACTTACATGACAGCGAATGGTGTCTAATACCAACTGAAGTACTTGTGCCAACTAATAGTTAAGTATGACGTCAGTCAAAGATTTATTTTAATTAGATCTTATTATTTTTAAGTATAATTTAATGACAAACCGTTATTAAAATTTAAATAAAATACCTATAAAGATAATTAAAGTTAACGGACTGTTATATTCCCCTTCTACTCGGAGAAAAAAAATTTTAAGCAAAAAATTTTTTTTTAATTCAAAATATTAATAACCAAGTGGTAATAATCTATCATTCTACGTTGACCCGCAAGATTACAAGTAACCACAAATTAGGGATCAGGGAAAGAAGGATGATTACTACACCAAAACTATGAATCGGAAAAGATGACTCGAAGTCATATTAAAAGTCATCGACATTTTGTCTGCAAACCAAAAGATAAGCTAAATAATGTACTAAAGTTCATAATGACAAATAAATGTCGAATTGGCACTAAATGCAAAATTGAACAATCCATGGACATCAAATTTACAAAGAGTATATCCAAGGACGAACAACCAGGCAAAGGTATGAGCCACTTCGCACCATAACACAAGTAAATATACTAAAGTAAGACAAAAGAAATCAACAACTGAAATAAGTGAAGAATCGAACACTTCATCCAAAATTGAACTACCAATGGACACCAGATTCGTAATAGCATATCCAGAGAAGAACAATCAGGAATATTTATGGAACAATTCTCACCAGTGCCAAATAATACAAATAGTAAGCATATCAAAGTTATCCAAAAACTCATTAATCAAAATAAATGTGGAATCGGACACTTAATCCAAAGTCGGACTATCAATGGACACCAGATTCATAAAGCATATCCACAGAAGTACGACCAGGAAGATTTATGGACCAATTCACACCAATGCTAAATCACATAAATTAATTAGGCCTATGTACAACCGCAACCGGTAATACGAGCCTATACAACCAAATAACAAAATAAGTGAAGACTCGGACGCTTTATCCAAAATCGGACTATCGATGGACACCAGATTTATAGGAGCATACCCAAAGAAGAACGATCAGGAAGATTTGTGTACCAATTCTCACTAATACTAAATAAACCAAACTAGGTCTATCGACTAAAGTCGTTGACTAACTAAAATTGGTCCGTGCTGTTGTTCACTAGCTATAGCATGTAGCTACAATAGATGCATGGGAATAAGAGATACAGATAACGTACCAATTGTAATCAAAAAAATCTAAATGGTGAACTGACAAGGTCTATGACACCATGATACCTGATATATGACGAGAACGAGCAACCAATTTTAAATAAAACTGTAGATTCATGCGTTCTCGCATACATAATTATCCAGGAAATATTCCTGAATCTCAACAACAAACTAATGCCTATGGAAAGAAGAGGGAATCTACTAAAATAAGCAATTCATTTGTCCAAACACCTCAAATACTAAAAGGAACCTACTACCTATGAAGTATGAAGTACGGGACATAATATAAACTAAATATTCCCTATCAAATGCTAAAAATGTAACTGGAATAACTGGAATAATTACACAAGGATGGTCAGGACATGTGGCCAACATTTCCTGACCAGAAATATTTTGATGGATAAACATCTGCATACTCTGCTATGAAAACATAGGTTACGAAATCGGATAGCAGTGATCAGTTGCTGAATTTCGAACCCACGCATTCACTAGGTTACCTAGAAACACACATTACAGAGCGTTGGCAGACTAGTTCTTAAGAAGAAATCCATACATACATCAGAATTCCAAACTAATTCCAGAATCATACTGTGTATGATACATACTGTCCAGCCAAGTCACTATTGGGGTTTTGGGAACAAGCTTTTTGGGGGACATTCCAGCTCCTTTTCGTCCTGCCACCTGGGCCTACGGGGGGCATGGAGGCGCATCATCGTGATGCTCATTTTCTAGGATGCAACCACAATCTCGTTTGGGAACATTTTTAGTGTTGTGCATTAAGTAACTTTGGGTTTTATATTTCAGACATTTGATTTAATGCACTATGTTAATTAATTTTTTTTCCAGATTTAGTTTACCTCTGGTTTTTTTTTAATATGACATATTTGTATATTATTGTATTTGGTTCCCAAACTTTGTATCTACGGTAACTTCTTGTGCACAGGAATAAGCCTAGAGAAAATTAGGTTTTTAATACTTTATTATTGGTTTGATACTGGTTTATGTAATTCGGGTAAATTTATTTTGTAATATTACTTGCTTGTTTCCCAAATATTTTCTTGTTATTCGCTTTATTTCGATTGTTCGGTTAATTCGTCGGTACTTTAGTTCATTGCATTTTCTCGGTTAATTTAGGTCATCGTTTCGGTATTAATTACTTCATTACTATAACTTTATTCATTTGTATATTTAACTTTATTTATTCATTATAGTATTTTCTCTTAGTGAGGCTTGGGCCTATTTATTTGTAGTATTTTCATCTTTGTCAGTTTCATTTAGTTGTACGTAGCAGGCGTACTATAACCATTTGATAGAAGACTCATGTGAGTTGTACCCTCTATGTTAGTGAGAGGTACTTATACCTGTAATTTTGTAACAGATAACAGATAATAATGTTGTTATCTTAGATATAACTTCTGTATAACTTTTGTCATGTTAGAGTCACGGTATATGTTTTGTGTAACTCAGAGATTGTCAAAAATCTAGTAGTTATTTTTAATAAATATTTATTTATTTTGTATATCAATTATTTTATTACTCCTTTATGTTCATTATTACAGATTTAATATATTTAATATTTGACAGCAGTGTAAGATACCTGGGAAAATGATCGAAGAACATTTTCATGGCGCCCATGATTAGTTAGTTTTATTTATTTTGTTCGTCTTTAGCAATTATTCATATTCATTCATTTCCAGTACATTATTCTTATTTTATTATTTCACCTTTTAGTCATCATTACTATCTACTTAGAGCTACTGTTCTTCGACAGGCATGCAAACGAGCCGTATCCATCCTTGAGTGTCAAGTGGTTTTCTTGCATCTCTTGCTAGCCAACTCTATTCAGTTTGCCTCTGTCTCTTCCCACTTCTACTTCTATCCCTTCTAATCCCCCTTTCTTCAGTACTACTGCAAAGTAGTATTTTTTATTTTTTATTACTTCGGCTTCAACGCTGAAGCCCCTTCATTTCTATTTTCAATATAGACACAACTATTGAGTGATAAGTAGTATTCATTTTTTTTTTCATTACTTCTGTTGGAGTATATTACTCCAACAGAAGTTCATTTTTGTTACATTGGCTGACTTGACAGACTAAGCTGACGAGTGGTATCAGAATAAGGTTTAGTTCAAAGTAAAGATGACGATGGATGTCATAATGATGATAGATGGACTAAGCTCTCTTATTTATAATAGTCACGGATACACGGGCGTAGCGCAAAATTTCGCGCCGATATGTTTTAAATGCTTTCACGTTTTTCGAATCCTGAGAAAACTAATAAGTATTGTTGAAAAATTTAAACGGATAATGCTCCATTGCATTATTACCGAGGCCGAGGGCTGAAAGTCTCTTAGAATAACCAAAAAGTTTTAAAATTAAAAATCATATTAAATTTTCTCATTTTTTTTACCCCTGTCACTTATTAAAATAAAATATTATGGAAGTTTTCGGGGACTTTCTGCCCTCGGCAATATTGTAATCTTTTATTCGGCGTTTATATTTTTCAAAACTACTCACTGAAGGTTTTCACCTCCGATTTCGTTGAACCTTCATCGATTTTCATGAAAATTGGTGAGAAGTTAGAAGATACTTCAAGGAACAAAGGTGACATGATGCAAACTTGCGCTTTTACCCTGGGGGTGGATGCCACCCCTTCTCGGGGCGAAATTTTTTTTATTAAAAATAATACCAGAAATCGATAGAGGGGTAACTTCTAAGCAAAATTTGTTATATAAAGTTATTAACATAAATCAATACTTTTTGAGTTATTAAATATCAAAGATTTTATTTTTTCTTAAAAAAATGCACGTTTTAAAGCTGTTTTTCACGTATTACTCAAAAACTATAAGCTTTTGTAAAAAAGTTATTATTACCAAAATTAAAGATAATTAAAAATTTAATACACTCCGCACTTAAAGAACTAAACTAATGTTATTTCAAAGTGAGTTATGGGTAATTGAATGTATATTTTTTTCGACGAGTACTCAAATCTAAGTATTCAAGCTTACATAACGGGAAAACGATGCATTTTATAGAATATACTTGTTAAAGTAATTCGGAATACCTATCAAATGACCTCCAGTATAAGTTAATAGCATCAAAATTAAGCAAGGTATGATGAAAATAAGAGAACCCTTTCGATTTTTTTTTTAGGAAAAAGTGAAAAATAAAACATACGCCATTTCCACAAAAATTAAAATTTGTAGTACTCCTCACAAGAATTTCTTTAGGTTAACATAATTAATGATTTCAACAATTTTGACCGGTTTAGAATGCATATTTTTGAAAAAAAGATATAATTTAAAAAAATAAGAATTTTTAAAATTATCGTACTTTTCATTTTCTTTTGATAATAACTCAAAAAATACTCAAGATATGTAGAAAATGACATAACTAAATTTTAGTTTGTTCTGCTCCAAATACTTTATTTATTTTATTATTTCCGTAGAGTAAAAAATAACCGAGATAGAAACGTTTAAAATTTTAATTTTGCTGCGAGAACCATGTAACCGGGGCCATTTAAACTTTTATTTTTAAAAAAGTAAGAGGTTTAAAAGACTAAATTCGACGTTTTTTTGATAGACCTTGGAATCATCTTTTAATTAGTTTTTAGGTAAACCTGATATCTTAAAAATTAACGGAGTTCTTTACAAAAAAACAATAACATTTTTTGGAAAAATTTTTAAAAGATAAATTTTGAAAAAATTTTGGTGCATAAATTTTAATACTATCAACTCGTTCGAGGGCTTATTTGATAGATATTTCTAAGAGCTTTGACAAATGTTTAATAAGTTTATGTTATAAAATGCTTCATTTTCCCGGTATTTAAGGTTGAATACTTAGATTTGGGTACTCGACGAAAGAAATATACATTCAATTACCTATAACTCACTTTTAGTTAACATTGAAAGGTTTTTCTAGTAAGGATTTTATTTGATTTTTTTTGGCCTCAATTTTGATAATAATAACTTTTTTGTAAAAACTTATAATTTTTGCGTTATTTATGAAAAATCGGTTAGAAACATGCATTTTTCTCACGAAAAATTAAAATCTTTGATCTTTAATAACTCAAACAGTTTTGATTTATTTAATAACTTTATATAACAAAGTTTGCTTATAATTTGTCCATCTATCGAATTGTGGGGTTATTTCTAATAAAATAATTTTCACCCCCGAGGAGGGGTGGCATCCACCCCCAGGGTAAAAGCGCAGGTTGACAGCATGTCACCTTTGTTCCTTGAGATATCCAATTTTCACTAACCACTGACCAATTTTCATGCAAATCGATGGAGGTTCAACGAAATCGGAGGTAATAGCTCATATCCACCTTCAGTGACTGCACTATAATTAGTTTTTTTAGGATTCGATTTCAACGTTTTTCGGCTTTAATGCTATTTAATGGGATTCATTTTTTTCGAATTATGAGAAAACTAATAAGTATTTTTGAAAAATTTAAACGCAGAATGAAAGATTACGTTATTACCGAGGGCCGAAAGTCCCTGAAAACTTCTATAATGTTTATTTTAATAAGTTACAGTGGTGAAAAACTAAGAGCAAATTTAGTGTGATTTTTAATTTCAAATATCTCATTCAAAAGAAACATTTTTATTTCGAAAAGATTCGAAAAAAATGATTACATTTAAAATACATTGAAATTTTTGACAGGCGTCAAAATGTTCCATTCCTCTTCATCAGTGGCTTCCACACTATATGGTTTATTTGTAATGATGTGATAATTTTTAAGACACAAAATAGAGTTTTTCTACAACCGTGTTAAAAATGCAATTTTTAGCACTCCATAAGAGCGTTAAAAATGCTACTTTAAAGGTAAAACACTAGTGCGTTTGTAGAATAGTTATTTATGAAACTATTCGTGAAGTATACTTTTTGCAAACGCACGCGATATTTAGAGCACGAGCGACAACAGAGCGAGTGCTATACATCGCGTAAGTTCGCAAAAAGTACTTCACGCACAGTCTCATACAATATTTTATCTAGTCTTCGATAAAAAATAAAAAAACTATAACTCTTCGTCACTGGAATTCATTTCTATTCTACAATTTTTAGAACTTTGACATTTAAAAATCCTAACTACTTTCAAACCACAAAACTGTCAAAAATGTTGTTGTAAGTCATTGCTCATATTGTCATCACCATGACAACGCGAAAGTTAAGGATATTTGATTATATGAAAGTGTGCCAAAAAAACCTATTGAAAGTGTTCGAAAAAGTAAATCCCATTTAAAATAAGGCACCCATGTGAATGGGGGCAGCATGTGAAACTTTCACATGCGTGCCTTAAAATTGTAACACATATCATAAATAACGATTATATCAATATATTTTACCACAAATTAAAATATTTGAAAATGCGTTTTAAATTCTTTTGTAACCGCATACCACAGTGACACTTCCTCTCAGGATAAACTAAGATTAACAAGCAATTAATTATCTAAAAATAAAACTACATTCTGAAGTACGAAAACCTATCTTCAATTAATATGAACAAGGAAACACCACGGGCATCACAAAATTTAACAAATAGGTACTAGGTTATTTTAAATGCTGTATAACAAATTCTTGAAAAATGTTTGTTGTGGTATGTTATTACGAGTATTATACGAGTAATATAATGAGAAATTAAAAAGGTATTAAAAAAATCTTAGTAATAAATACTGTAAGTGAAGTAAAAGACAGACGTACTCTCAATCATTTATTGTAACTTCCGACGACTGGTTTCGCTCTCTAAAGTATGCAGAGCATCTTCAGGTCAACGGTAACAAGTCACTAAATGATTCGGATACAACGAGCTACTATCAAAAACATCCCGTTAGCATAACTTAAGCAAAAACATCATGTTAATGAATACTGAGGTAGTAGCTCCTTGTATCCGAATCATTTAGTGACTTGTAACCGTTGACCTGAAGATGCTCTGCATACTTTAGAGAGCGAAACGGGTCGTCGGAAGTTACAATAAATGATTGAGAGTACGTCTGTCTTTTACTTCATTTAAAATGAACTCTCACATGCAACCCATTCAACATTTAAATACTGCAAGTTATAAAATTATTTTTACATGGCAGTTACTGTGGTTCAGAAAATCTTAGTAAAAATATCTGCTACCACATAGTGCTCTACACTCTACAAGAAAATTTTAATATAATTTATAGCAAAGCGCATTTATAACAAAAAACAGCGGAATATATCAAATTTTAAATACAGCACCTATCGACCCAGCAACTTTTTGCATTGTGTTCGGGATGATGCCCAGAGGCTATTTTACGTCAAATCAGTCCCGAGGCACTATACAATTTTCGGACCCCTAAACATCATTTAATAATATCTAATAATAACTTTTTTAAATATATTAATTATTTAATAGAAATATAGTTGCACAAGAAAATAAAAATTTTATTAACAATAAATAAAATTTATATTTAAACAATTAAACATTGTTTAAGGGGATAGGCGCAAACTTTCGGCTTCAATGCTATTTAAATGCATTCGTTTTTTTTTCGAAGCCTGAGAAAACTAATATGTAAGTATTTTTGAAAAATTTAAACCCAGAATGAAAGATTACGTTACTACCCAGGGCTGAAAGTGCCTGCAATTTTCCATAATGTTTATTTTAATAAAGTTACAGGGGTGAAAAAAGAAAAAAATGGGTGTGATTTTTAATTTTAAATACATATCTTGTTCAAAAGAAACTTTTTATTTATGCTAAGAGATATTCAGCCCTCGGAAATAATGTAATCTTTCATTCTGCGTCTATATTTTTTAAAAACATTTATTAGTTTTTTGAGGATTTGAAAAAATAAACGCATTTAAAGAGCATTGAAGCCGAAAGTTTGAGCCTATCCACTTAATTATATTTCTTATGGTTATCATTTATCATTGACTGTTCGTAAAATGAAAAAAATTTGAAAATTTGTTTTGTTATTGTTATTGTTATAAATATGTTTTGTTTGGTGATCTTTCCGCGCCCCATTCAAATACGGGCCCGAGGCAGGTGCCTCACGGGCCTAGTGGTAAAATAGGCCCTGATGATGCCAGCAAAAAGTCTACAATAGAAACGTGTGGAAATGCATAACTGCATTTACAATGCCTAAAAGTTCATCGAAAAGTGCATAAACATATCAAAAACAGTATATTAAGGGCCATATTTTGTTACTTGGGAGTTTTTGAGGTTGCTGAAGATAAATACGCCATCAGAACCGACCCTCGGAGCACCTGTTGCCCAGCGCAGGATTAGGGGAGACCGGGGCTAGTTGTCACATTTTTTGGTTCTGGCTGTGTAACTCAGATATATTTTATATTTTTTAAACCAAACTTTCTCCAAACAATGAATTGGTATGTAGACTACCCATTCATATTTGTTTAAAACTCTAGGTACCACCAGTTAAAATGGTAAGATGGTTTAACCTTCGACAGGATTTGTGTGACAACATGCTCCTAGATGGGGCATGTTGTCACAGTAAATACCTGGGGCAAATTGTCACAGTATTACAAGAATAAAGTAAAGAAGAAATAAAACGTTTTTATTTAAAGAAGAACTCTTCTTCTTCTTCAAATGCAAATCCACTAATGGATGTTGGCGATCACATTTTCCATTAACTCTCTGTTTCTTGCAATGTGTATCAGTGATTGTATATCGGTAATCCCTGTCCATTGCCTTATGTTTCGGAGCCAAGACATTTTTTTGCGTCCTATTCCTCTCTTGCCTTCAATTTTACCCTGGATTATAAGTTGAAGGAACTGGTATTTTTCGTTTCGCATGATGTGACCCAAATACGCCGTTTTTCTTTTCTTGATGTTTTCGAAGAGCTGACGTTCTTGGTTGATTCTTTTAAGGACATCCACATTTGTGACTTTCGCCGTCCATGGTATCTTTAGGATACGGCGATAAAGCCACATTTCGAAGGCTTCTAATCTGTTTATATCCCTCGTTTTGAGTGTCCAGCCCTCTATGCCATATAGCAGCACCGACCACACGTAGCACTTAGTAAACCTTAGTCTCAGTGTAAGGTCGAACTCTGAGCAGCTCAGTACCTTCCTGAATTTTACGAAAGCTTGTCGAGGTTGCTCAATGCGACACTTTACTTCCCTGTCCGATGCCCAGTCTTCAAAAAGCCACGTTCCTAGGTATTTGAATTTGCTCACTCTCTCAATGGACTTAGTATTCAGTGTTATGGTGGAGTTTTCAAATGCATCCAAGTTTCTGGAGATGATCATGAATTTGGTCTTTTTGGTATTAATCTCTAATCCCATTCGCTTACTGTATTCTCCGATTATAGTGACAAGTTGTTGAAGATCTGCTATGTTGTCGCAAATTAAGACAGCATCATCAGCATATCGTATGTTGTTGATTAATACTCCATTCACTTTGATTCCCATCTCTGCATCTTCCAAAGACTCTTGAAATATGGCTTCCGAATAAATGTTAAATAAAAGAGGGGAAAGCACACATCCCTGCCGAACACCCCTTCTTATATGTATGGATTTGGATATAGAATTGTCTATTTTTAATTGTGCTGCCTGATACCAGTACAAGTTTTCAATGCATCTTATGTCTTTTTGGTCTATATCAAGCTTCTTGAGGATCTGCATTAACTTGTGATGTTGGACACGATCAAACGCTTTCTCGTAGTCTAGAAAGCACAGGAATACGTCCTTCCTCTGATCGTAACAATTTTGGACCAACACCTGTGTTGCTACTATTGCTTCTCTTGTTCCCAAACCTTGCCTAAACCCAAACTGAGAATCACTGATGTCCCATTCACATTTTTTGTATAATCTTTGATGTAGTATTTTTAAGAATATTTTTAAAGTGTGACTCATCAGGCTAATGAGTCTGTGATCCTCACATCTTTTTCCATTGACTTTTTTGGGTAGGGGAATAAATGTAGAGAGCAACCACTGCTGAGGATAGCAACCAGTTTCATAAATAAAATTAAATATTTTATGTAGTGCTGAAATTCCCCTTTCGCTGAAAGAAGAACTCGCAAACTTGGAAAGAACTACATATCGTCCTCAAAGTCACAATTGTGGCACACATAAAATTGGTTTCCATTGGTGCAGTCTGTATGTGTCCATTGTTGGCATGCTGTACATTGAATCTAACTTTCAATAGAAGCACTATAAACTTAAGAAGTAAGAATAATTTCTTACTTCAATATGTGTTAATCCAAAGTACATATCAGAATCTTTTTTTCAAATATTTTTCTAGTTTGATTTCTTCACTCTCATAGAACACGAATCGAGATTTTTTCATTTTTTGTATCCCATTTGGACAGTTCTATTGGTCTCTGGCATTCTTTTTATAAATCTTGCTAAACTCCGATAATGTATACTAAAATCTCGTGCAGCTTTCCTAATAGATATTATATGTTCCTCATTTTTTACAGCTCTGTCACATTAACAATTGCACTTCCCTGTCCGGAAAGAAAGTACATAGCTATGCATGTATAGTTGTATATTTTATACTGGCTAATAGTATGTACAAATTCAGATGCAATCTTCTGAAAGTTCAGATGCACCCCCTGAAAATAACCCTGGGGCGCCCATGCAAGCATCTTGCAGAGGTAAAATCTCCTCTGCAAATCGCTTGGCCTGTTTATTTTCTTTATATTTGAATATTTAAATTTACTTTATAGTCACGTCAATGATATTTTTTGTAATAACAATTTTTACCCTTTTTTATTTGGGGGGATTTGTATTAGGCTATAATTTAAGAGTCACCTGAAAAATTTTCAGATTGCCTAAAATACCTACTCAAAAATGTCTAACAGCTCTCGGATATTACAGAAAGTTCAAAATATGCACTTTTTGTAAAGTTCAGAATTTTGGCAAAATAAGCAAAATATTTGTGAATTAAGCAAGAATTGCAATAAAAACAACTATAGACTATAAATTAACATCGGTGTAAACTCGACTAGAATATATATTAACATAAAAACATATAATATTTATGTTTTTATTTGGTAAATATTAGTAAGAAATTTAAATTTATGTATACCTAACACGTAAATCTTTTACAGTAATTTTTAATTATTCCCCGCAATTGGTTTAAAAGCAATTAACAATAATAAATATAATTTTCAAAGAAACTAGATGCGCTAATGCAAATGTGTGAAACACAAAAAGTGACTTTTTTGCACAAGATAGAATAGGAGGAAAAACGTCAAATACTTTCTGTGTAAATTCTAGAATATTTCGGTCACATTATGAGACACCCTGAAAAATATGATCTTTTAGAATCTGATCATTCAGGGAAAAATCCAAGGTTAACGTGGTATTCCTAGAAGAAGAACATCATGGCTGAAAAATCTAAGGCAATGGTACGAAAAATCGACTATATCATTATTCAGAGCTGCTGTCAATAAAGTCACGATAGGGAATATGGTAGCCAACAACAATCGATAAGGGTCATGGAACTAGAAGAAGAAAAAGGACAAGTAAATTCTGGACTAATGCAGGAATATGCGATATTCCCATTGTTGTTTAACCTGGTCTCTTAAGTGTTAGAATATTAGTAATAATACATACTAAGATATTTTCAAAATCTCCACAGGGTATATTCCGCTAATTAACTTTCTAGAAAGCTTAGTATTACCATCTATTTATTTCAGTACTTAAATTAGGTACATCTTAACAGCTACTGAACTAATTTTTCTTAGTTATTGATATTTTATGGACTTACGGTCTTTAAATATTTATTCTTCTTGATATAGTAGTCATGCTGTGACTGGCTCATTGACATAAAGCCCATACCATTAAAAAGAAAAAACAAAAAAAACTTTCTAGAATAGAATTTACTATACCATTCACTAAATGTCTATTCAAAATATTCCGTCATTACGCAATTACGCAATATGCATAGCAAATCTTATTTTTAAAATATGTATTTATACCTATACATTTCTATTTTTAAAATTAATGATTCCCGCACATTTACTTATTACTTAACAAAAAACCGAATATGAAAAAATACCAAGGATGTTCTGATTCGCGTCATTAAAATGTTCATTAACAACAAATCACAAATATTATGTAATGAAGCTACATATTCTCAATTCAAGTAAACTAATAATAAACATTTTTGCACGATTGATCATTTTTGACTGTTTACCGTGACATATTTTACGTCAGTAGGTGACATTTACTAGCAACTCGACGGTAAGTAATCCAACTCGACGGTAAGTACTCCAACTCGACGGTAAGTAATTCACTTACCGTCGAGTTAAAAAATCTCTTAATTTTAATTTGTTTTTTGAAAGAATAAAGAAAACCAACGAATTATTTATTAATATTGAAACTTCTTAGGCCTATAGCCAACATTTTTTCTCTTCAAATACGCGATCAAAGTAGAAAACTTCGAAATATCAATGCCATCATAAAGAAAAACGGTGGATTTAATCATTGAATATTCTTCAGAGGCTTCCAGGAGCTTTCAACTGCATATGTCTTTGAACGAAATATGCCAATAGAGTCTTTTCTTCGATTCTTAAATTCTTGCCTTCGCACCATTTTTTAAAACTTTGGTAGGTATTTTGATAACGGATTTTGGATTTTTCGGGAATAATTGCGGAACACCCTTCTTCCCAAGCCCGTTCAATTTCTTCAAATTCACTTTCGCTGATATTTTAATTTATAATAATCAAAATTGTACTTAAAATTATTGACAACTAAATAAAAACCCAATTCTCCATTGTTGTTATGCACCCTAGTTACTACCTAACAACCAAAGTATCTATCTTGATAAAATGAATGAAACTAGTCAGTATGACGAAAATGTTTAATTTTATAATTTATAATGGTATCAATCGTGCAAAAAACGTTATAAGCATGTTGAACGTTAAGGGTAACCGATCTCAGACAATAATTGGAGTCGTCGCTCCGCTCCTCCTCCAAACAATTGTCTTCGATCGGTATAAAACCCTTACCGTTCTCCATACTTAATATACTATTTTTTACAATCACTTGATAAAGAAGCCTTTTTCGCTTGTCAATGGCAACGAAAAGTTGACGTTTACTGAGTACCGTCACTTTATCGCTCTAGCGCGACAAGTTAAGTGATTGTAGAAAAAATGTTACAGTAGAACCTCGATTATCCGTCAGGGACCGGACCAAGGGTATGACGGATAATCGAAAAGATGGTTAACAGAACATTAAAAAAATTAATATGTATTACAAGCATGTTCAGGCCCGGACTGGCCCGCCGGCCCACCGGCCATCGGGCCGGTGCGCCTTTTGCCTTGGTTACTATCTATCCATTAAAAAAATTAAACGCTGAAAAAAAATTTTTTTGAACTGTTACACAAATATGATGCAGCTACCGTTCCCCTAAAAAATGTTTCTACTTGCTTGTGATTTCGCCGTTTAACACCAGAAACCTACATAATGAAGCCAGTGGGTACAACAAAATACCAGATATCAGATAATCAAATATCGTAGGCTATTCGGACGCCTTTCGTGGATATCAATATCCGCTCCGAGAACGCGCAGCGCCCTCGAAGACCATTTTTACGATTCGGGCGCCTTTTGTAGGTAATTATGTCCGCTGTTTCTGTTATAATAAATTGCTTAGATGCGACGAACGGCGCCCTCGAAGATCATTTTTACGATTCGGACGCCTTTGTGGGTATCAATATCTGCTTCGAGGACGCGCGCGGCCTCGAAGACAATTTTTACGATTCGGGCGCCTTTCGTAGGTATCAACATCCACTGTTTCTATTATAATAAATTGCTTGGATGCAACGCGCGGCGCCCTCGAAGACCTTTTGTTGGTATCAATATCTGCTCCGAGGACGCACGGCGCCCTCGAAGACCATTTTTAAGATTCGGGCGCCTTTCGTATCCACGGTTTCTGTTATAATAAATAGCTTAGATGAGTCGCGCGGCTATTTTACGATTCAGGAGCCTTTCGTAGGTATCAATGTTATCTGTTTATATTATATTACAATAGCGTTACATCCCACAATTGGCCTAATGAGTGCAGTTTTCTGCGCGCCATAACTAAATCATACATACAGGATTTTTGCACCCTAGAACCCTACATCATAATGAAGCCAGTGGGTACAACAAAATTCAACTCGCATCAGGTAATCAAACGCCAACACACATAGCTCGAAAATGGCACCCAGGTTTTCTGACCCCTTTTGGTTCAGTTGTGCGGCGAGCCTTAGCTTCTCCGGTATGACTCCGTCTATGCCAGGTACCTTTCGGATCTTTATCCATCCAACGGCCTCGCCGAGTTCCAACTCAGTAAAGGGTACCGCCTCTATGAAACAAGTAACACTTAAACGTCTCTTCTCCACTTGAGGAAAGAGCTCCCGTATTAAACACTCTCTTCTCCTCGGGCAGGGGATAGTGTGTCTTTTCCCCTTCTGTTAGATACACACCATCTTGAAACACTGTCCCCAGATATCTCTTTTGAGATCCTAAAACAGGTTACTTCACTTTTCTCTCTTCAATCATGTAATCTCATTTCTGTACTGGTTCTGCATTCGCTTTAATTCATTGATTCTCTTTTTCCTGCTTGAACTTTTAATAACCTCTTCCACTCCATTCTTACTCTCATACAATTCGTTATCTGATATTCAAGCCCCTCATTCAACCAGTATGGTTATTTTCTTTCATACCACCCATTTGACCTAACACAAGCCAACTCCGGTGCCTCACTCAGATCCTCGATCAACTCACTCACATCCTCGCATCTCAGACCAATCAGGCTAAAAGCACCCACAAAGACTTACTCATTTAAAAATCTCTTTAGATCGATATCTTCATCTTTCCGTTTCTTCCTTTTACTCGCTAGTTCAAAACTCACATATTTATATAAGCTGAGTGATTCTTCTTTTAAAACAGTCCAGCTTACGACCCTGTTTAGAAGTAACGTTGAAACCAGCGAGATGTCCGGAAAGTATTTACTATTACCTACGAACGTAGGCGCATGGATCCATTATCATAGGTATTTCCCTTTCCCATCTTGAACTCTTTGGTTCCATGGACGATCGTTCACATTCAGGTTACCGGCGCATCCCCTTGTCCATCCTTTATTTCAAAAGTTCTAGAATTATATTTCTCTATACTTACGCACTCTTTTCAGTCAGACATTGTCATTCTAGTTGGTCGGAGTTGGTCATTCTAGTTATTCTGGTATAACAAACTCATGTATTGATTGGTATAGTACTGTTCTCTTAGCATTGTCGTACGCGGCTTTGAAGTCAACAAATAGACGATGGGTTTTACCATCGGTAACCGGAGACCGGTACACTCTCTGTCCCAGCCTCTTGGATAATCGAGTCAATATACTCTTCATATACTCAAAGCTGGACATTTGGTGAAACATAACAATTGTACACCATCAGGTATCAAACTTGTACTTCAACACACCGATCCTTAACAGAGTGTCTGGTGATGCCAACTCCTCGGTTCATCACGTATATGGTCACGTTAGATCTCTTATCTTCAATGATTCTTTGTCGAGAGACTAAATGTGATAACATTCCCTTCGTGTAAGTACCTCTGCAACGTCGTGAGCGGCCCTCGCCCTTCCCATATTTATTTAAAGGAACTTCTAATTAGATGGTTCTTATCTCTCTAACATACCTATACGCTATCTGAGTTCTGGTCCTTGGTGCTTTCATCCACCCTTTCCTCATCCCTTGTGGCCAGGTGTCTCTTAAGCCCCCGCTTTTCGAGGATGAGTTTTTTATACTGCGGGCACTGTAAGCTGTCGGCTCTGTAACCGGATTCTTTACAAGTGAGGCAAAAAGTCGCCTCACTACTGCACTATCGTGCCTGGTGCCCCCTTTGCCACATCTGTAGTAGGAGTCCGTCATGTTTTCTCCCTTGCAGTCGGTTTTACTATTCCCGAACTGCAGGCATCTAAAGCAGCGCTGGGCATGCAGTCTCTCTCGAATCTTGCACGAGTTCCAGTCAATTGGTATATGTTTTCTTTCCAGGGGCTTCTTGGCTGTGATGTGTGTCAATCCTACCATGACGTTTGTGTTCCCTTTTCTATTTTCCCTTCATCCGTGCAGGCCACGATATTCTTCTTCAGGCGCTTGGCCTGTTCTTTCCCTGCCACTTTGAGGGTGAAGTCCTCGTCCGTAGTATTCTTAGCGCTTGTGATGCTAATCGCCTCCTTCTTTGTGTCTAGGCTACCCTTGATTTACTTGAGCAACTCGGCATGGGAGTTTCTACCTTCCTTCAAAGGAAAACCTTCTGCGTCTCCATCCTACTTTCCCCGCATTCATACTCCACCTGCGCGAGGTGAAAGTCCATACCCATAAATGTAACTTCCAGGAGCTTCCTGTAGTTCCTACCTTTGTAGCCTCCACTACTCTTAGGGACGCCTCTCTGGTCCCCAGTGTCTCCATGTCTTTCCTCAATTTAGAAATAATTGCCAGTAGTCTCTTGTCCCCGTCGATTTCCGTCACTCCTTTCTCTACAGGGACTATGAAAATAGTTTGACGGTTTTCCCGGTTCTCTTCCTTCTGACCCGTCCTTGTCACCGTGCTCATAGTACGAAGTTGGAAGTACTCCACCTTTCCTGGTCTGTATATACCTCCTGCACATACTCCCAGTTCCTGTTTTTCCTTGTCAGGTCGTGGAACCTTTCCCCCTCACTGAATCCATGACCACTACTAAGTCGCATGTAGGTTTATTCTATCTTCCCGGTTTGGCGACCCTATAGTGAGCTTCTTCCCATTCGACTTTATAATGTACCTTATTTTTTAAAGCCTCTTTCTCCTGAGTTCAGAACCGTTGCCATCATTTCTATCTTTTCTTCACTAAGTTTTTCGGGAAAGAACTCTTCGAAGCCGACCTGTGTGGACACTCCTGCCGTTTCCTTAGTCGTTCCTTCCTCACCGGTTTGCTCTACTATTCTATTTCGTTTCTCAATGCTGCCGAGGGCGACTTGTCTGAGATTGCTCTCCATGTCTTTGGTGACTATCTTTAAGTTTTTTACCTCATTCTTGATCTCGACCTTCGTGTTTGTATGGTCGGACATTAGTATCACTAAATTATTTGTAACTCTGGTAAGTTTATCCATTGTTCTTACCATGACTGTTATGTCGGAGGTCTCCTCCTTCTCTCTAGGTCTTTTCTCCCCAAGTGAGGAGCTCCTTTGCAAGGTTGTCTCCCCTGGGAGATCCGTCTTGGTCAGGTCCCTACCACTGACTGGAGATCTTCGAATAGATCCCATTCTTCCGAAGATCATAGTCTCTTTCTTCTTCTTTCCCTCTTCGCTTAGAATTTTTCCTTTGTTCCCTTTATTAGAATGAACACCTTATCATCTCATTCACACCTTGTTAAAGCTGCACCACCACCGGTGACACGCTTCATTCTCACTTCGTTTTGTTTTATTTTTTCCTAAGTGATTAAATACTTATCCATATAGTTCCCGCGATTAGGAGAGAATTATACTGTCCGGCGAGGCAGTGAGCCCTTGCCCACGCTAAGGCTTGAATTACAAAGGACTTTCGCCAGTTCTCCGAGGGCTCCGTTTGCGAGCGACTGACATTAGGCCATTCACTGCTCATTTACGGATCACCTGAAACAGTGTGATTGCGGCTTTTTTATCGAGGTTTACTCTGCTATTTTAGAGCGCTCTAAGAATTTGAAATCATTTTAAAAGTACCTTCTGTTGAACACCAATAATCATGATTGTTGATCAATGTTTTTGAACCAGTAGATTCTTCTGTAGAAGCAGTTGAAAAATGGTAAATTACTTTATGGTTTTAAATTAATATTAAACTAAAAAAAATCACAAGTAATATTAATTTACTTTACATGTAGGCCAGGATCCCGCGTACCAAAAAAAGTTGTATAATAGCAAGCTGAAAATTTGTTAATAAGTTAACAATGTCTAATCGGACAAACTTTGATGTACTTGTGTTTGGGAAACACTGGAACAGGGGAAGTTTTAATGGTACTACAGGTTAAAAATTTGGAACGTCAGACTACGAAAACGTCCCAGGTATTTTGTCGGACAGAACTTCCAATTAATTTGTTTCCCTTTCATTCAACTCTTATGCAAAAATCAGACTGCTATTTATCACCAACAAAATTTCTGTCATTTAACATGTTCTACGTGTCTGACTTATTAAAATGCTCAGTTGATAATAAATACCAGTCTGATTTTTGCATGAGAGTTTAATGAGTGGGTAACAAATCAATTGGAAGTTCTGTCCGACAAAATACATGTGACAGTTTTCGTAGTCTGACGTTTCAAATTTTTAACCTGTTACCACAATTAAAACTTCACATATTCTAGTGTTCCCATACATCCAAGTTTATCCGACTAGACATCGTTAACCTATTAACAAATTTTCAGCTTGCTATTATACAACTTTTTTTGGTACGCGAGATCCAGGCCTAATGCACTAGGATTTCAAAAAAGTTTGATGCAAAAGCTTAGAAGGGGGTCTGGCGCCTTTGTTTAGAAATTGGGTTGGCGCCTTTTTAGAATTTGGGTTGGCGCCTTTTTTGGAGCCAGTCCGGCCCTGAGCATGTTATATGTATTACAAGCACAAAGTGACATTATTGCTTTCGAGTAATTAACTCGTACTCTCAAGCAATAATGTATTACTTTTCGCTCTTAATACATAAATAACTATTTACAATAATTATTAGTAGTTATATCCAAATATTAGCAAAATATAACGTTGCCTGGCAGTATTGGGACCGTGCAAGTTCAGAAAAGCGACACCTGGTTTCATAGCTCGGCAACATTTTTCGCACTTTTAATTATATTGGCGAATCATATTGGTCCTGGTTACTGGACAATTTTCAAGTCCATAGCCCAAAAAATTATAAGAAGAAGAAGTAATATTAGGGTTACGTTATTAAATGGTAAACAATTGTTTGTAGTAAATAAAATTAATTAAAAAAATGCACTACTTCAAGAAGAATACAATTCATTAAATTTACTTTTATATAATAATTGCATATCATATCAATATTGTGGAGCAACATATAGTTTTTCTTCTTCATTGACAGTAGATATGAAATATAGGTCAATTTGACAATTTAAATTGACAATGAATTATTTAAGAAAGTTGCAAGATTTCTCCGCTATTCGCACACGATCGTTTCTCATATCCCCTCCAAGTACTTCATCATCATTTGGCTCTACAACTCTATGTGAGTCTTGGCCGCGTTTACTATTTCCCTCCATTGTTGTCGGTCCTGAGCAGCTATTTCCCATTGCTGTACTCCCATTTTGCGTAGATCGCTGGCTACTGCGTCCTTCCATCTCTTTCTTGGGCGACCAACTGATCTTTTTCCATCGGGCCTTTCCCAGAATGTGGCGTTTAGAAGTCTTTCGTCACTTGATCTTAGTACGTGACCCGCCCATCGTATTCTGTTTGATTTAATGTAGCGTACTATGTTTTCATCTCCGTATATTGTCTGGAGTTCATCATTGTGTCTTCTTCTCCATTCTCCTGTTGTCTCTTCTCTGCAAGGCCCATAGATAGTCCGCAGTATCTTTCTTTCAAGTACCAGTAATTTTGTTGCTTCCCGCTGATTCAGAGTCCAGGTTTCGCTTCCGTACGTTATTGTGGGACGAATTATTGTCTTATATACTCTTATTTTTGCTGGTCTTGAGAGTATTTTTGATTTAAGTAGGGTCCTTAACGAGTAATATGCCCTGTTTCCTGCAATAATCCTGGCTGCCACGTCCTTTTCATAGTTATTTTCAGATGTTATGATCGCTCCCAAGTACTTAAATTCTTTGACGACTTCAAAATTGTATTCATTAATTGTTACGTTTTGTCTAACCCTTGGTCTTGGGTTCTTCGTAACCACCATGTACTTGGTCTTGTCCTCGTTGACCTTAAGACCAACTTCCTTGGCTCCGTTCTCGAATAGGGTGAAAACTTCTTTTGCATCTCTGGTGGATTATGCAATTGTGTCCACGTCATCCGCAAAGGCTAATAGTATTTTTGATCCTTGGGCGGCAAATCCGTTTGTCAGTTGTGGCTGAGCTTTCCTTACTGCATGTTCCAGTGCGAAGTTAAACAGCAGGGGGGCGAGAGGATCTCCTTGTCTAAGTCCTGTGTCAATGAGGAATTCCTCCGACGTGTTGCTGCCAACTCTGATTCGTGCGGAAGCGTTCTCCGTGCTCACCTTTGCTAATCGTACCAGTTTTCCAGGTACTCCCATTTCTACCATAGTCTCCCACAATGCTTCTCTGCTAACAGAATCGTAAGCTTGTTTGAAGTCCACGAAGATTTGGTGTACATCGCGGTTGAATTCCCAGTTTTTTTCCAACACCTGGCGTAGGACGAAGATCTGGTCTATAGTCGACCTTCCCGGTCTGAATCCGCTTTGGTAGTCGCCTATTATTTCCTCTGCGTATGGAGTTAATCTTCTAAAAAGTATTATGGATATAATCTTGTATGTTGTATTAATTAACGATATTCCTCTACAGTTCCGACATATTTGTTTGTCTCCCTTCTTGTGAATAGGTATTATATGGCTTTCATGCCAGTGTTTCGGTATTTCTTCTCTTTCCCAGACTTCTCTTATAAGATGATATATCTCAAGATGTAGTTTGTCTCCCCCTTTTTTTAGTAGTTCCGCCTGTATGCCGTCTGGGCCTGGGGCTTTATGGTTTTTTAGGGACGAAATTGTGGACTTTACTTCAGCTGGTGTGCGCCCTGGTATTTCAGGTTCGGCTAACTGGTACTGTCTTTGTTGCCCTGTCGTTGTGGGGTTTTCTGTATTTAAGAGTTGCTCAAAATACTTTCTCCATTGGCGGCTTATCTCTTCGTCGTCTGTGAGCAATTGTCCTGCATCGTCTTTTATAAATCTTGGGCTGTTGATCGTTTTGCCCGTCATTGTTTTTATGTCCCTATAAAACTGTCTAGACTGACCGGTTCTATGTTCCTCCTCGAGTTGCTGTATTCGTGCTTTTAGGTACTCTTTCTTTTTTCTTCTCAAAAGTCTTCTCGTTTGAGTCCTTACTCTGTTGTAGTCTTCCCTGTTCTCTTCTGTAGGTCGCGTTAGTAGCTCCAGCCTCTTGATTGCTTTCTGCTGTAAGCTTTGTTCGCACTCCTGGTCAAACCACTGGTTTTTCTTCTTGTTATTCTTTTGTTTCCCTATCGTTTCCGCTGCGGCGCTTTCTATGGCGTTTGTTATATTTTGCAATTTCTGGTCTATGGTCAATTCTGGTGTTGATGTCTCTTCTTCTTCCATTGTCTGCAATTTATTTTGGATCAGTGACTGATATTGGCGTTCATTATCAGGTAGATCGAGCCTTGAAATGTCCCATCTGTTTCCTTGTTGGCGTTGCTTTGGATGTCTCGTGTTTAGCCTTGTTCTCATTTTTATTCTGACCAGGAAGTGGTCAGAGTCACTTTCTGCTCCCCTTAAACTGTGTGCGCCGATGATATTGCTAGAGTGTCTTCCGTCGATGAGCACGTGGTCTATCTGGTTTCGTGTGATTCCGTCATTTGACACCCAGGTTACTTTATGTATATTTTTCCTTTGGAACTGTGTAGTTTTCACTACCATATTGTTGGCTACAGCGAACTCTGCCAATCTTGATCCGTTATCATTGGTGTTATCGTGTAAGCTATGTGTACCGATCACCGCTCTAAGATGGTCCTCTTTACCTAGTTTGGCATTGAAGTCTCCCAGTATGATTTTGACGTCGTGACTGGGTGCCATTCTGTACTGTTGTTCTAGAATTTCATAAAATTCCTTCTTGTCGTCTTCATTTGCTTCTTCAGTTGGTGCGTGGGTTGAGAAGAGGGTTAGGTTAAACCATTTTCCTTTAAGCCTTAGAGAACACATGCGCTTGTTGATTGGTTTGAAATCAATTATCGCAGACTTGAGTTTTCCGTTAACTACAAACCCACATCCAAATTCGTGCCTTACCTCTTCTCCTGACCAGAAAACCAGGGAATTTTCCATTTGCAGGCTTCCCGATCCTGTCCATCTCATTTCCTGGATCGCTGTTACGTCCATCTTATATTTTTGAAGCTGTTTTATGGCATGTGTTGCAATTCCGGGCCTGAACCAGCTTAGCACGTTCCATGTGCCTAAAAGAATGTCCTTATTTCGTAGCTTGGGTCTAATCCTCCAAGTACTTGCACACGGCGAATAGGACTTTAAATAGAAATCAAAGAAACATATGAAGAATACGGACTACACCAAATTTCAATAATACATGCAGTGCATGTAAGGAACGATTTTAGTTGTTAAAGGTATTCAAAATTTATTTACTAGTTTCATAGAAACGGTATATTATTAAAATCACTGTATCACTTTTTCTCTTTCTCCGATTATTAGTTTTTATTGTATAGTATATAAATGATTAAATATTATAAGTAATAAAATAATCCTAGTAATTAAATTAATGAATAATTTACGCGATTATACAAGTAACTGTTATCCAAAAATATTCCAAAACTTAACGGAATAGCCATCTCGTTCATTGCCGATGACGACATCGCTGTGAACTGATGTTTACATCTAGTGCATAGCTTATGGGAATAAACTGTAACTCTCAACAAAAACAAAACTGAGTATCCTGGTTTGAAGGAATACCAGATCTCGAATTAAAAAACAGCGAAAAGTAAAGCATTATTTTTAAAAGTGTCAATGGTAATTGGATAATTGTAGCGTCATCGTCATCGCAAAGGCTAAGTTGAAGAAATGGAGATATACACATTTTAGCCATACCTGATACACTAGGTTACATCACGAAGAAAATATGGCAAATTTTATAAAGACATGAAAAGCACACCCAGGGTCCAATAAACGCAAATTCATAGGTACAAATAATGATGTACAACGTACCTATAGACAAGAAGAATCGACGTCAACCCAGAAAAATAAGGGCTGTTAAAATTAAAGGATTAAGTAGTATATAATTTCAAAGTGTAATCATAACAAAAGGAATGCGGAATAAAAAACGCGGGAATAACATTGGAATATACAAACAAATTTGAAAATACACAAATTTTTTGAAGTGTGGAAGGAGGAATTTCTCAATAGTGTGAAAAATAGAGCTGCTAAAGCCGACCAAAAGTTATGATATTTTCACATAGAAATTTTTAATATACACTACTAAACACGTTGACTGCCATGATATTAAAAGAATGGGTCCCTGCGGCCACAAGGCTCCTGTTTCTATGCAGTTGAGACAACTACAGTGTGTCACGCGGCTGTTATCGAAAACAACGTAAGACACAACATTTGTGCCTTACGGCAGCCAACGTGTTAAGTTAAATGAGGAGTTACTTCAAAATTATGTACTTAAAGCAATCCGAATATTCACCAAATACAAAGGATGTTGTTATATGCCTCATTAAAATTTTCATTAACAACAAAGCATAACTAAATTGTTAAAGTATGCAAATATTTGTTAACAATTACAACAAATAAAAACATGCAGGTCGTTTTAACGCAAATATAGCTGGATTGGATCGTGTTTATTATTCACTGATGACGATAACATATAAAGCACTTCCATTTTTAATCATTTCGTCTCTTTATTTTAAAAGATAACCTTCCTCAATATTTAAACTTATGTAAAGAGTCTATTTAAAACGTATGCTGCAGTAATTTAATATAATAGAATAGAATATAATAGAATAGAATAGAATATAATATAATAGAAATATGCTTTATTGTCACTGAAATTCTATGGACAAAGCTTACATACAGTCAAAAAATATCAGTAAATAAATAACAAATACAATTTATTAGAATTAGATAAATCGTCAATATCAGTATATAAGAGTATTAAAGTAAAGCAAAAACAAAAACAATATACATACATATTGCAAAATTTATATAAATTGCAAATTGAACATCAACAAGTAAAATCAAGATTACGAACTAATAAGTTTAAGCTGCTGCACATGAAACACAATTTTCTTAGTTATTCATTAAGAAATACTTCTATTGAATAATATGGTCTTTTAAATAGATAAGCTTTTGTCATTTTACGGAATTTTGGAAAAGATGTTGCAGATTTAAGTTGTAATGGGAGATGGTTGTATAGTTTTAATATAACCGTTAGAAAATTTTACATGTTATTTTTTCAAAAAACAGATCAGATGCATGGTTATAACAGCAAATCTACTAAGATGTAAATTAGAGCTGGACGGTCAGATAATAAAACATCACTTGTTTGTTTCATAAAACATCGAGTTTAAATATCTAGGCATCACAATATCCTACGAGAAGCTGACAGAAATGGAAGATCAAGTGAATAAAGCAAACAGAGCCGCTGAATGAAACAATTTGGAGAATGGAGAAATAAAAATATTGGAAAAGGAAAGAAAGGTAGAATTTACAAAACAGTCATCAGACCAAAAATGGCATACCTACGTGGCAGAAACACGACCTGATACAAAGAGAACAAAAAGAATGCAGCAGACATGAAAGAGATGAAAACTCTTCGAAAAATCGATGGTTAGACACTATGATATAAAGTTGGAAGTGCAGATATATGACGGAGATGCAAGGTTGACAACATTAATAACTGGGTAAAAAACAGAAGAGTAGAATGGAGGGACTACATAGCCGAATGACAACAAAAAATAGTTGCGAGACGGTTCCCCAATAGGAAGACGATCAGTGTGAAGACCACGAATACGATGGAATGACAACTTAATGGAGGCACATTGAAAAAACAGGATAGAGTCATGTCTACACATAAAGAAGAATTCTATATTTCTGATTAATGCGATTATTGAATAGATCTAATAAAATAAAAAACTTCAAAATTCCTAATTAAAGTTTGTGCTTGTACGTTTCATAAATATTTTTTGTACCATCCAAATCTTTTTAAAAGAAAGGAAGGTCACGTTCATTCACTGACAGCTTCAGTAAACGTTCCGGGAATAAAGTAAACGATTTGAATTTAAAAAAAGAATGGAACCTATGTGTGCAAAATCTCAAATGGGCGACAGAGACCGTATGTAGGAGGGACCTGATGGAACAGAATCATTCAGATTATTTTTAACGGAAATTCCAATGGGGCCAATGGCGTAGAATCAGGTAGGTGGTAGTTATCCTGAGAAAGTTATGGCATTCTTTCGGTTTTATGTTTGTCTTTTTAATAGTCTGGCCGAATTAAAGTTGAAATTTGAAATTTTTTGTGAACACAAATTTACATTGGGAAAAATAAAGTGTATTTAGTTAATGAAGATAACTACCATAAACTAGAAAAAAAAACGTATAAAGAGTCCTTAGTTAGAGTATAGGTTTTTAAAAGTTGAAAAGATAAACAAACAACGTATATTAAAAAGGATAATTCGGAAGATTAAAGATATGCAAATATAGGTGGTATAGGAAATGTAGGAATAACTATGATAAACTTGGCTTCAAAAAAAACTGAAATAACCAAATGTACATACAAGATAATTTAAATTATGCTACTAATGTACAGTAGTTCGCAGTAATCTTTAACCTCTGCACTGAAAAAATATTTATCGAAGCTTTGCACGAAACAGAAAAAGGTATTCTAGGTATGCAGACGATACCATATTTGCGGATAACCTAGAAGATTCACAAGTCCTTATGAACAAAATCAGTATTAAAAACTACAATTTGGACTCAATATAAACGTAAATAAGACAAATCTGATAATTAGGGAGAAAAGAATAACAGAAGGTCAACTCTGCATCAACCAAACCCCTGTAGAAAAAGAGTGACGCATTACAACTACCTCGGCACCATAATAAATGAAGAATGGACCAACAACCAAGAGATAAGAGCGCTCTTCGGAAAGCTAGATTCACCTTCAACCGGATGGGGGCGTTCTTCAAGAGCCCGAAGTATCTGCCCTTTGTCCTTTTTTATGGTGTTGAATTATAGACCTTGAACGAAAATATGTGCAGAAAGTTGGAAGCATTTGAGATGTGGCTATATCGGAGAATTCCTAAAATTCCTTGGACTGACTGGGTCACAAATTAGAAGGTCCTCAGAAGAATGAACAATAAGCGAGAGGTAGGTACTGACAACCATCAAATCTCGAAAGTTAAAATACTTCAGACACATAATGCCAAATTAATCCAGATATGTCGTCCTACAAACCATCCTGCAATGAAACATATTTGGAAAGCGAGGTCCAGGAAGAACATCCTGGTTAAAGAACCTCAGAACCTGGTTCAACACAACATCTGTGCAGCTTTTGCGCGCGTTTGCAGATAAGATAAATATTGCCATCATGATCGTTAACATTCGTCACATATAGGCACATCAAAAAGAAGAAGAGTGTAGTTCTACTTATAAAATCTGTATGGCTAATTATTTCACATTCAATCACACAAGTCACATTCAACGAGAAGGAGAAGATAAACCTGTGGAAATCAACAAATTGGACACATGAAAGATTATAGTCGATTATTAAAGCTAGATTTTTCACAGTTGATTACTGTGATTGTGTAGAGAAACATACTGTGGTCGGTCAAGCGAAACGTAGAACAGGGATTACTGAGAGGGTCAAAGTTGCTTTCCTACGAAGGTAATTAAATCCATTTACTAAGGCTGAAAATCAGTACAGACTATCTAAATTAAATATAAATAAAAGTTATTATAGTCGGTCAGCTGTATGACCGGACAGAGCCGGTCGGTCGGCCCCAGTGAATGTACAGGGTTATTCACTATATTTTGACCCCCTTGTAAACTGCTTTATTTACAGAATTAGAAAAAAATGTAATATTCAAAAATTTATTCGATTATTAAATTATGATTTTTCGACATATATATCGTACTAGTGACGTCATCCATTTGGGCGTGATGACGTAATCGGCTATTTTTTTAAATGGGAATAGGGATCGAGTGCTAGCTCATTTGAAAGGTCATTCAATTCCCTATTCAGTAATATAAACATTAACATGATTAATTATACAGGGTGTCCAAAAAAATTTTTTTTAATTAAATTAATAATTCAAAAAATTTTTTTGGACACCCTGTATAAATAATGATCTTAATGTTTATAATACTGTATAGAGAATTGAATAACCTTTCAAATGAGCTAGCACACGACCCCTATTCTCAATAAAAAATAGTCGTTTACGTGATCACGCCTAGATGGATGACGTCACTAGTGCGATATATATGTCAAAAAATCATAATTAAAAATCGAATAACTTTTGTATCTTACATTTTTTTCTAATTCTGTAAATAAATCAGTTTACAAGGGGGTCAAAATATAGTGAATAACCCTGTACATTCATTGGGGCGGACCGACCGGCTCTGTCCCGTCATACAGCTGACCGACTATAATAACTTTTATTTATATTCAATTTAGAATGTGTGTACTGATTTTCAGCCTTAGTAAATGGATTTAATTACCTTCGTAGGAAAGCAACTTTGATACCCTCTCAGTATCCCTGTTCTACGTTTCGCTTGACCGACCGCAGTATGTTTCTCTACACAATCACAGTAATCAACTGTGAAAAATTTAGCTTTAGTAAATTCAAAGAGATTTTTCAGCGCTGCCTCTCCGTCTATTAGGTAAAGGATAATATTGCAGAACAAATATCAACATTTTGAACTGGAGTACTTATTAGTATAGAAAACAGAAAAGGATGGAACTCTATTGCAAATCGGGCAATATCACAATATAAGTTGAGATCATATGAAATACAAAACATAATAAGTTTTTCAACTCAAACGAATCAATGTTTTTCCGACAATTTCAGAAAAACTATTGTTAAAGATCATTGCACAAATAAAGACCTTCAAGTTTAAATTTAAGCATTTATTGATTTTTGCTATACCATTATATTTTATGTTCTCCTCATGAACGAAAAATGAATAATAAAATGAAAGCTGAACTATTATGGACTAATTAATGGACTGTTAAAATATCAAGTCACAAGTGACAAGTTGACATACCTATATGACGAATCAGAAATAGCATCGTAAGCATAGATACGTAGGTGATACGTAGAACATATATCGCCGGTCCGGAATAAGAATGACGTAACTGCAAAAAGATAAATTTTGTAGAGCAAAAAAAAACTATTTTTTAAATATTTAAAATAGGGATTAAATGAGCAGTTATCGTCCAGGAGCATCGGTATGGCGTTTATTGTTACAATTATGGCTTTTATTTTTATACCTCTTGGTGCGAATTTCATTATCTTAATTTAATCTCCCCATTTCAACCCTTTTTACAGTTGCGTCATTCTTCATCTAAAAATTTTTAAATATTTAAAATAGTGATTAAATATAGAGTACAATGATGGCTTTTAGTTTCATCCCCATTGGTTCGAATTTCATTATCTCCATTTAATCCCCCCATTTTCAATCCTATCTACAGTTGCGTCATTCTTGATCTGAAAATTTTTCTATACAAAAAAACTATTTTTAAATATTTATTATGCCGTTTATTCTTACAGCGATGGCTCTAATTTTCATTCCTATTGGTCCGAATTTCATTATCTTAATTTGGTCCCTCCATCTTCAACCCTATTTACAGTTGCGTCACTCTTAAATAAAACTTAAATAAAGACACAACTATTCTGTGGTGGCTCAGCACATAGTTGCAGTAGTTCTGTCGCTTTTGTATAATTTGTATACAGTATTTTGGAAGTTAATTACGGAATTAACAGGAATTGGCAAAATTTGCAGTTACGTCATTCTTATTCCGGACCGGCGATATGTAGTAGAAATGTTAGATAATAATTTGAACTGTCTAAATGTTCCTTGTTCTTCTTCTTCCCGTGCCATATGAGAGTTGTCTGACGTTGGCGATCACCATTGCGAAGGCTTCTAGATCCTTTGCAATATGATAATTGTCCTGCATTTGATATCTGAGTCCATTCACGAATGTTTTTTAACCAAGAAACTTGTTTTCTTCCTACACCTCTACGGCCCTCTATTTTGCCTTTTAGGATCAGTTATATTTTATATGATTTCCTCTCACTATATGTCCCAGATAAGACATTTTCCGGTGTTTAACAGTCTTTAGCAGTTCTCTATCTTTGTTAATCCTCCTTAGTACTTCTTCATTAGTTTTTCTTGCTGTTCAAGGTATCTTCAGCATCCGTTCCTTGTTAAAACTTCAAATATTTAAATACATAATCGTTAACGAACTAAAGTAGAAGAAACTTACTTTTATATCACCTTTTCTTCTTTTAACGTTTTTATCTAATAATTTTAATGTTTCCGACGTTTGACGATTCTTTCTTTTTCTCTATAGATGGGGCTGTATCGTCGCCTAAGTTAACGAAGTTATTCCGATTCGATTTTTTTGCATAAACTTACTCAAAAAGAGGTCCTTATAACAAATCCACAGGGTGCCAGGCGGTGCTGTGGTCGAAAAATTGTTTAAACAATTTTTTTTAACAAATTCAAAAAATTATTTTTTTACTTCGAACAAATGGCCATTTTCAAGGCTTAATAACTCGATTAAAAATTATTATTATGAAAGTCAGAAAGTGACCAAATCAAAGTTTAAAACCCCTCCTTCAAGATCCTGAAGAAATTTTTGTCATTATTTTATTAAAAAGCTGTTATTTTTAAAATGGCCATTTTCGCATTTTTCCAATTTTAAATCGCGTATAACTCGACAACAATTAAGACCGAGAAACATCACAAGAGACCTTTTTTGCCTAGAATGACCCAAGTTATTAAAAAAAATTGTCCGAAATGAAAAAATTATTTTTGTGAATTTGTTTAAAAATAGTTATTTATGAAACCGTTCGTGAAGTATGCTTTTTGCGAACGCACGCGATGTATAGAGCACGAGCGACAGCGGAGCGAGTGCTATACATCGCGTAAGTTCGCAAAAAGTACTTCACGCACAGTTTCATACAATATTTTATCTATGATAAACAAATAAAAAAAACTGTAACTCTTCGTCGCTGGAATTCATTTCTATCCTACAATTTTTAGAATTTTGACATTTAAAAATTCTAACTACTTTCAAACCACAAAACTGTCAAAAGTTTTATTGTAATTTATTGCTCATATTGTCATCACCATGACAACGCGAAAGTTAAGGATATTTGATTATATGAAAGTGTGTCAAAAACAGTGCGAAAAAGTAAATCCCATTTAAAATACATTGTTACTTCACGCACACTTTAAACCCTTCACGCACTGCTATCTATAATGACAGTAATCACAAACTAAAAACTTATACATAATATGACATAGAGTATTTGTCTCTGAATTTGTTATAAGGACCTCTTTTTGAGTAAGTTTGTGCAAAAAAATCGAATCGGAATAATTTCGCTAACGGGGGCGACGATACAACCCGGTCTACTAGTTATTTTATGATGTAAGTACATATAAATAAATATTGATTCTTAATAAATAATGTGGTAATATTCTACAATAATATAAATGTATTTATCAAAAGTGATCACAATACACTAGTTATCTTATTTCTAAATAGTTTACACAATAAGTAAAAGCATTTTCCATATTTTAAACGTTCGTCATTTTTTCTTAGTTATTTTGGTCACTATTTTTATAACAAGAGTGATGTGTGATGCCACATTATTGTATGTACATTACTAATACTTAGCCACTGCCGATAACTACCATAAAAGGTAATTATAAACCGTATGGCTGTTGGGAATGGAAATAAAACTACAAAGGAAATAAAACGTTAAATCGGCAAATGCACCTGGTGCAGGGAAAAATAAATAAAAACACGCTATCACGTTGAATGGGATCACCTGTAGCCATGTTGCCAAAATTACTGATAAACATTTAGTAAAAGGCGATTAACATAAAAAAATTAATTTAAAATTAAAATTATTCAATCAATTTCGCTGAGAAGTTAAATTTCAATTCACGTTTTTGTTTTGTTTGATATGGAAAGTACTAGCAGAATTGTTTATACAGAATAGTTCATACGATACCTTCGCTAACGCCGCCCTTAACACCGCGGTTTACCTGTTAACGTTTTGTTTAACAGGTTATCAGGGGCTTTATCAGGTAAAACGCGGCGGTAAGTGCTGTCATGTGTACGTGCTCCAAGGGCAAGTTCAAATGACAGGCGCTTAACGCACGTTTTGGTAACGAGCCTTTACAACTATATTATACATTTTATTCACGCATGTTAATGCGCGTTCTCTTCACATCAATTCAGTCCTGTTACGATTAAAATAAAAATCACTATCAGCATAAATTGCTATCAGACAAGGATACACACGCACACTGTTTACATTGTCATCTAACTTCGTAAATCATATTAATAATTCGTAACAATGAATCTATAGGTGGGCTAAGCATAGAAGAAAATTTTAAAAATGGTAGATACGCAGATGATCCATTGATATTTTCTGATAGTTATTATAGTTTGTAACTCGTGAAAAATAGTCTTTAACTAAAAGAAATTCTTTAAGGAAAGAAATGTTATCAGCTATTAAAAAAGCTGGTCTTTCCTTACTGTGGCTAAGGAACAATAGGACCATTCTGTTCACATGAAACACTATAAAATAATCATAAGCTGCTTTTAAAAGCTGAAAAGTTGGTTCACATATGTAAGGTCAAGGTATAACTGTTGAACCTCCAAGACTTTAATACAAAACAACTTATGGCATAATATACGTACGAGGGTCATTCCTAAAAAAAGGTTCCCTATGCCACTGAGGAAGAGTGCGATGAGCTGGGAGAAATCTGGCAACAATGCCTTACACACCAACTGTCCCCTCTCGCACTGCACCACTTTCGCCTCACTGCATTGCTCAGTATTGGCCTAGCAGCCTTCGAAGGTAGAAATCACGATCGCTATTACCGCCAATGTGAAATTCACGCTGTGATACGTTTTTTAAATGCAAAATTGATTTCACCTATTGACATTCACCGTCAGTTAATCGAAGTTTATGGGTAAAAGTGCATATCTGTTCAAAATGTTCGAAAATGGTGTAGAGAATTCACTGAAGGCCAAACGACAATTCACTATGAATCTGAAGGCATTTAGCTCCGATCTTCATTGTGAATTTCCGTTCGTTGCGAATATGTTGAACAGATAGACACTTTTACCCATAAACTTCTATCAAATGAAGATGAATGTTAATAGGTGAAATCCATTTTGCATTTAAAAAACCTATTACAGCGTGAATTTCACATTGGCGGTAACAGCGACCGGGACCTCTATCTTCGAAGGCTGCTAGGTTGACACTGAGCAACGCAGCGAGACGAAAGTGGTAGGGCGAGAGAGAGGGAGAGTTGATGTTTAAGCCAGTGTTACCAAATTTCTCCCAGTACGTTGAACTCTTTCTCAGCGGTATAAGGAACCTTTTTTACGAATGACCCTCTTATATAGCAGCAGCTTATTCAAGATCGTTTGGAGATGTCACGTATACAATACTTATATTTAAAAAGATCCCAAAAGGAGATATGAATTTTTTAAACTCTCTGCGCCATATCATGAGAAATAGTGCAGTCACTGAAGGTTTCCACCTCCGATTTCGTTGAACTTCCATTGATATTCATGAAAATTGGTGAGTAATTAGATGATACCTCAAGTAACAAAGGTGACGTGATGCCAACTTGCGCTTTTACCTTGGGGATGGATGCCACCCCTTCTCGGGGGTGAAAATTATTTTATTAAAAATAATACCATAAGTCGATAGAGGGACAAATTATAAGCAAAATTTGTTATATAAAGTTATTAAAATAAATCAATACTTTTTAAGTTATTAAAGACCAAAGATTTTATTTTTTCGTAAAAAATGCATGTTTTAAATCGGTTTTTCACGTATAAATCAAAAACTAAAAGCTTTTACAAAAAAGTTATTATTACTGAAATTGAAGATAATAAAAAATTAAATACATTCCTCACATAAAGAACTAAACTGATGTTAGTTCAAAGTGAGTTATTGGCAATTGAATGTGTATTTTTTTCTACGAGTACTCAGATCTAAGTATTCAAGCTTAAATAACGGGAAAACGATGCAATGCATAAAATATTCCTGCTAAACGTTTGCCAAAGTACTTCGGAATACCTATCAAATGAGCTTCAGAACAAGGTAATAGCGTCAAAATTAAGCAAGTTATAATGAAAATAAAAGAACCGTTCCGAACTTTTTAGGAAAGTGAAAAATAAAACATACGCCATTTCCACAAAAATTAAAATTTATAGTAATCCTTACAAAAACTTCTTTATATTAGCATAAGTAATGTTTTCGATAATTTTGACCGGTTTAGAATGCACGTTTTTGAAAAAAGATATAATTTTAAAAAATCATAATTTTTAAAATTATTGTAATTCTCATATTCTCTTGATAATAACTCCAAAAATACTCAATATACGTAAAAAATTATATATAACCCAATTTTAGTTTTTTCTGTGCCAAATATTTTACCTGTTTTACTATTTCTCTAGGGTAAAAAATAACCGAGATAGAAACGTTTAAATCTTAAATTTTGCAGTGTGAACCATGCAACCGGGTCATTTAACCTTTTATTTTTAAAAAAGTAAGGGGTTTAAAAGATTAGGTTCAACGTGCTTAAATAGCACGTGGAATTAACTTTTAAACACTTTTTCGATGAACCTGATATCGTAAACACGAACGGAGTTATTAAAAAAAACAATAACATTTTTTGGAAAAATTTTTAAAAGTTAATTTTGAAAAAAATTTGGGGCATAAATTTTAACGCCATCAACATGTTCGGGGGCTCATTTAATAGATATTTTTAAGTACTTTCACAAAAGTTTATGTTATAAAATGCATCAGTTTCCCGTTATTTCAGCTTGAATACGAGTTTTTTACTCGCCGAAAAAAATATACATTCAATTACCTCTAACTCACTTTTAGTTAACAGTAAAAGGTTTTTGTAGTAAGGAGTTTATTTAGTTTTTTATTAGCTTCAATTTTGGTAGTATAAACTTTTTTGTAAAAACCTACACTTTTTGAGTTATTGATGAAAAATTGGTTAAAAACATGCATTTTTCTCAAGAAAAATTAAAATCTTTGATCTTTAATAACTCAAAAAGTTTTGATTTATTTTAATAACTTTATATAACAAATTTTGCTTGAAATTTGTCCCTCTATCGAATTATGGGGTTATTTTTAATAAAATAATTTTCACCCCCGAGAAGGGGTGGCATCCACCCCCATGGTAAAAGCGCAAGTAGGCACCATGTCACCTTTGTTCCTTGAGATATCCTCTAACCACTCACCAATTTTCATGCAAATCGATACAGGTTCAACGAAATCAAAGGTAATAGCATCCACCTTCAGTGACTCCACTAAAAGCGAAAAATAAAAAATCATGCAACAACTTTTTCACTAAACGATACCTGGCTTGATAGAGATGTAGATGAATGAATTAGATAATGTATGGCCAGATTCAAGGTAAGCGCAGCATAAGTACTGACATGTGTTGTGGTCCTTTTCCTTGGTTCTTAGCTTTGCAGCTGATTTGATAATAAAATTCAATGGTCCCACAAAGTATTATATTAACTCGTTAAAGGTATGTAATGATAAACAAACGTAACGCTCGGTCAAGATTACTACGTCAACAATTCTACTGACCAGAACCAAACTACATGTTGAGTACTGATTGTGTTAATGCCCCGACGTGAAACATAAATTATAACAATAATAATAAATCGCCTTTCGGCATTGCATATTTATATCACTATAGCCGTGTCTTTGGCAATGTTATCATGTCGATCAAATGTATTTATTTAAAGTGCTCGACGTGTGTGTTTATTTAATTGTGATGGTCAATATCAGATAAACATTGACCTCTCGTTTCAACCGAGCTTGATCTAATTCTAGAATAATCTCTACACAATATAAGGAAGAAGTTGGTCCTGGTTTAGAAACTATAGAATGGTCCTGATGCAAGCAAATACAATTGTTTCATGCACCGACCTTAAAAATAAGGATAACAATGATGGTTGCCATGCCAATCTCCGTGGCGTAGAAGGCACGTGAAGGTAAAGAAGAAGAGGAATGGACTGAAAAAAGATTATTTTGGGACTATTTTGCCTATAACTCATTGGCAACTATGACTGAGTGATTATAATAAGATCCCTAATACTTTTTTGAAACTACCGTTTCATATTAACTTTTTTGTTTTGTATTGATTTCAAAGAAAATATCAATCACTATTATTTTAGAAAATTAAGTATATGGCTTTGAAACTAATATATTTGTGTATATTTCCGTCTGTCGTTTTTTTAATTTTATGGCATTATCATATCTTTTATAATGTTCTTGTTCTCTGCTTCGTCTGAAGAATTACGAAGGAGTAGCGTCACGAAGGTTTTATCAAAGGTACCGATGACGCATAAGTGGCGTCAGTAGTACCTACTGTGATATTGAATGAACGATTAAAGTTCGTGGTACCAGCCAAGTGACGCTTGTTCAAGATGGGCACCGAACGTGTTAAGATATATTTCAAAAAAATGAGAAAAATTTACGTTCTTTGAGTGTAGACTTACTTGTTCCCTTTAATAAGTTTTAAGGTGCATGGTTTAAGCACTATGCAAATTCAGCATACAATTCTAAAATTATTCTCACACCATGGAAATAAAGGAAATTTTTGAAAAAAAAATTATTCACTTGCCTGGAAGTTACATTTCTACAATAATCGTACCGAGTAACCCACCGGCAACACGGCATAAACATTAAAAGAAAAGACGGTGGAATTACCTACCATTCGCTAACAGAAATGGCAAAATATTCCCATAAACTACATCTGAAACGTTACATTTTTCCGACAGCTACTTCTGCGGAAACATTAATTACACAGTGTTCTATTTTTTCAATAAAAATATTATAATTGCCCTGATCAAGAAGCACTAATTGTGAGAAAAAATATTAATTATTAAAACTCAAGATTCATTGAAATGTGTGTATACAGAGTAACTGGATAAAACATGAAAATGGCCCAATTTTTATATTTCTTTTCCTGTTGCAGACAAAATGTCAGGAACACATAAATTTTTATTCTTCTTTCTCTTTTCATTATCAATTCTTCTGGTATGGTCTCTCCATTCCCTGCGGTCCTCGGTCATCGCATAGGTCATTACTGATATTATCCAGGTACTGCTGTTATCACTGGTATTATCTCACTTTACTTCCTATGCTGATATGCTTGTTACTCCATGTTATCTCACGAAGGTATCCAGATATGATTACTGCTTTGCTAGTTCGGGTTTTAACTTCCTCCTTGATGTTTCTGCTACTGGTGATGTTGGCTTCTAGATATTTGAAGTTCATAACTTGCTTATCACTTTGGTTGTTTTCCGCTAGTATACCTCTCTTAGGTCCTCTATTAATCGTGAGTGATGATGTCTTCTGTGAGGAACAAGTACCTATATGGGTTTTTATTTCATGTACATAATATCTCTGACGGAATGCACACACTAAATAGGAACTCTGTTTGTTCAGTGCTCACAAAACCTTTGTAGGGTCTCGGTCACATGCTTTCAGAAGATCAATGAATAGTCTATGAACGTTTGATTTGATTCTCTACTAACGCCAAAGTATAATTGATATCAAATCAACGGTTAACCGTGTTTAATTGTTCTTCAGCAGTATAACGTCTATAATAACAAAATTTATTGTAATTGCATAATATATTATGTTCACTTGTAGAATTCCATACCACTAAATTATTAACAAACCTTTCTGAATGTGTTTAATAGGCACATCCAACTTGTAAACAGATCTGTGTGTATCCAAGATTAGTTTAAGTTATTTTTACCCGAACATATGTTTATTGAAAATTTGCGCATCGTACCTACCACATTCAACTTTTTTTTAGCTGTTATTGAATATCGTTCATTGATTTCTAAAAATACTTCTTTATAATCGTTAAATCCAATGAACTAGTATCTATCCCGTTCTGGCCGTTCTCTTCGCTTCCTGACTTAAATGTTCTGATTTCGTAAAAAGTTATTTAGGCAAGGTTACTACTATTTATCAAAGATTTTAGATATTTAGGTTATACAGTTAATGTCAGTTGTTGTTTGATGTGGTGATATTACTTAAATGTCTAAGCACATCAAAATTTCTATTACTCATCAATGTTTTAATAATAATGAAGAGTTTTGAAATTAATATTTGTTTGGTCGGAAGTTAATCAATCATAAATTAACAGATAAATTAATATGCGATCTGGAATATGTTAGTGTTAGAGTAATGTTAATGTAACTGCAGCCTCACCTTTTAAACAGCAATGAACGAATTGATCAAAGACAAACTGATACAAACAAGTCACAGGTTAGTGCCAGAATAACTACTGTAACCCTTAAATATGGTGTTACTCTGACGAAGCAGATATTAGTAAGAGACCAGAGTGAAGATTGTGGTAACTGTTACCATAGAGAAAATTTGCCAGGTCTTTTCTATCAAAGGAAAACTATAAAGTACAGAAAATAAAAAGGTAATTCTACCTTAACATATAAAAAAATTAAATTAAAATATAAAAAAGATAATAAAATAAATAAAAAAGGAACATAAAAAATAAATAAATATGTACGCATGTGAAAAAATATAATAATAAAAAAGATGTAAAGCAATTTTTATTTTAATTTCACATAAATTAGAAAACCGTACAAAACAAGAATATATACTAGTTCAGGTGTGATCTGTCGAAATAGTACATTATTTCACGGTTTTTGCTCCAAATGTTAAAAAACCGCTTGGATTAACATGAAATTTGGCATACGCATAGCTAACATATATCAACGGTTTTGCCCCCTCTCGTGGGTGAAAAAATATATGTCCAAAATAAGTCCGGAAATGGATAAAATTACTAATTTTAAGAAATTTTTGTTCTAAAGAGCTTTTTACCCAAGTCAATACTTTTCAAATCATTTGCGAGTGAATATATTCATTTTTCAAGAAAATAACCCCGTTTTTAGACAGTCTTTCGTAAATAACTTAAATAGTAAGTATTTTATTAAAAAAAAACATTCTTAGTAAAAATATAGCCTGTAAAAAAGTGAATAAAATAGTATATATATTAGGTCCCTATATCTAGCAGAAGCAGAGTTATAGCTAATGAAAAATAGGTTTATATCGTCAAATTCTAAATTAAATATTTTAATGTGAAATAGCCAAAAAATTTAAGCACTTTTTGAGGAAAACACATTACAACTTTTTTAAAGTGTTTAAAAAAGCTTTAATTTTGTTTTATAAAAAAAATTTCTAGCGTCAAAAGTAAATAAGTCACGCTCAAAATAAAGTTGGTCGTTTTGTTTTGGCAAAAAAAATCGGGAAAGATCACCCCCTAATTAGCAATTTTAGCCTAATTAGCAAAATTAATCGTTATTGCTTCACAAATCACTTTACTTATGTTGTGTTTATATGGTCTGTAAGTTGCACCGATTCAAAGTGCTCATTTTTAAAAAAATTTGGTTGTATAGTAAAATTTTTAAAATTTTTAATTTTGAAAAAAATTCTTTTTTTCAAAATAACTTAAAAATTGTTACAGATACCAAAAATCTCAAAGAATAAAGAAACTCTGCTTTGCTTTTCTGAATATTTTATATTTTTTTGTTTTTCTGTAACACAAAAATTGGTTAAGATTTGGTGTTTTTAAATTTGCATACGCAAACTAGAGCCCTTTCAAAAATAAGGACTTTGAACTGATGAAACTTACAGATGATATAAACAATACATACACGAGTAAAGAAACTTGTGAGTTGGTAACGATTAAGTTATTTTGAGATGCTAATTAGGGGGTGATTTTCCCGATTTTTTTTTACCAAAAAATGGACCAACTTTATTTTGAACGTAACTTGTTTACTTTTGAAGCTAGAATTTTTTTTAAAAACCAAAATAAAGCTTTTTATAAACACTTTAAAAAAGTTGTAATGAGTTTTTCCCAAAAAGTACTTCATTTTTTGGTTATTTTACGTTAAAATATTCGATTTGGAATTTGACGAATTTGAACCTATTTTTCATTAGCTACAACTCTGCTTCTACTAGGTATAGAGACCTAATTACACCATTTTTTTCACTTTTTGATGGGCTACATTTTTGCTTAGTGTTTTTTTTTCAACAAAGTACTTACAATTCAATTTATTTCCAAAGAAGAATTTTGTACATTGTAATTAACAATAATATTATATTTAATATAATGCACCCACTTCAGGGAAAAAGCACACTAGGCAACTTAATACCTGTATTGTAACCTTAATCCCTAAAGGTGTACAATCTAATTGTACAATTTTAAACAGTAAGTACTTGTGGCTGGTATAATTTACATACTCTATGATTGACAAATACAATTGAAAGTGAGAGGAGAGAAGACCTAATCGGCATGGCGCAACTATATTTACTAGAAGACAGTTTGGCTAGAAAATTAATTTTTAGAAAATGTTGAATTCAATTGTTTTAGTTAATATCATATTTTTTATGGTTCTTTTGAACTGTTTATAATTTATTATTGTTTTTATATTTTTTGGCAATAAATTAAATAGAGTTGGACCATAATAAAATAGTGATCGTTTTGTAATTGTCTTGCTGAAAAATGGTACTTTAACCAAAAGTTGTTGAGTTGCCCTTGTATACTTTTGATGTTGATTTATTTTTAACTTACTTGAATTGGAAAATACCCAAATTAATGATTGCTGTATATAAATAGATCGGACACTCATTTGTTTTAGCTCTTTATATAAAAGTGATGTGGAAACAAGTTTACTTTTTTTAAATATTATTTTAAGAAGTGTATTTTGAGCTATCTGTAAAATATGTAAGGTATTACTAAATGTACCACCCCAAACAACAATACAATATCGTATTATAGATTCAATCCAAGAGTTATATAGGATACTCAAGGTTTTTTTTGAGAGAATGTCTCTTAATAAGTAAAATTTAGGCATTAAGGATCTAATTCTTTTTGCAACGTGTGCCACATGCTCACGCCATCTCAGATGCTGATCAATTATAACTCCTAAATATTTAATAGATTTAGTTTTTTCTAAAGAGGGACATGGACATGCCTGCACACTGTTGCAATCTGAACTATGAATTTTTAAACTAATATTAGTTGGCTGATCAGACATAGTGGGAGAAAACGTAATAAATTTAGTTTTTTTATATTCAGATTGAGCAGATTGTGGTTAAGCCATAACTGTATATTACTTATGCCAGATTCAGCTGTTTTACATACGCGGTCCCATGTTGAATCTTTAAATACTAAGACTGTGTCATCAGCATAGCATAAAATTCGCCCTGAAAACCCATGAATTTCGGTTATACTATTAATGTACAGTATAAATAGAATCGGACCTAGTACTGTTCCTGGGGGTACCCCAACAGTAATCTCTTTAGTTGAGCTAATACAATTACCTATTTTAACTTTTTGTGTTCTTTGAGATAAATAATTACTAATAAGATTTAAAGATCTACTTTTGAGTTATTTGCGAAAAACCGTTTAAAAACGTAGGTATTTTGTCGGTAAATGAACATATTCACTCGTAAATAACTCAAAAAGTATTGACTTGGTGAAAAAACTCTATAAAACAAAAGTTGCTTAGAATTAGTCAGTTTATCCATTCCCGAATATATTTTGGACATATATTTTTTCACCCCCGAGAGAGCGTGAGACTCACCCTCAGGGCAAAAGCACACATCGGCACAATATCACTTTTTTCTTTGACATGTTAGCTATACGCTATACGTATGCCAAATTTCATGTCAATCTAAGCGGTTCTTTAAAATTTTGAGGTTTTGCAATATTTTACCGTTAAAGAACGTACTAAACAGCATTTTCGAAAATGGACGTTTTCCTTAGGAGTCTATTTTTTTTGCTGGAATCACTTCAGAATGTACCTTGTATGAATAATCACAATATACACCAGTCGCAAACATTGTCCTTCATTTTTTATTAACAAATTCTTGAAAAAAATCGAAAATTTTTGCGTTTTTCGCTCATATTTTTGCCTGTAACTCGAGAGATATTCCTCTAGCAAAAAAAAAAAAGTTTACAACGTTAAAGTTTGGTTTTTTAATTTTACATAATATTTGACTAGCTAGAAATAATTTTGCAATCCAGGGCCCGGAAGAAAAATTGCAAATTTGCATAATAATGCTGGGCCCAAAATAAGCATTTTAAATAGTCGAAAAAGGAGAGCCTAGAGATTTTTTTTTAAATTATAGCTGTGACGGTAGCCCCTCCGCACGCCTATTTAGCAAAAAGTGAATTGGCTCGGAGCGCGGATAGGCTACTCTCACCACCACAAGTTTAAAAATGTCCCTAAGTTCTCTTAGTTTACCGATTTCAATTTTTCAAACTGCGTTGGAAAACCTGGACCACCTCTTTATATGCAAAAAAATCGACTATTTTCTTTCTTTCTCTTCTTGTTCTCTATCTTTTAAAAATTATCCTTTAATTCGGATTTTCTTTTGATAGAATGTCTGACTACGATCAGCATGTCTGCCTTCACTGTCGCTATTCTAGATGTCGCAATTAACACAACTGAAATGGGGTCAAAAGGAGTCATCTGGAAGCTTATGTTACCTAATAATTATTGTCTGCAACTCCAGAACTAAGTTTTTGAGAGATGTTAGCTGTTGTGTAAGCGAAATGGTCAATAAGCCTAAGTGGATGACTTGTTCTCAGAGTCTTCTAAGTGTTGACTTTCTCATAGAATAACATCCCTTAGATCTTGATGCATCCAAATCTTAAATCTTGTACAGTACATAGAGAATGGCTTTGAGGAGAAGAAAATAACGGGCGTTGCTTACATTTACTGCTGCGTATGACACCGTTAACCACCGAAAAATTTTATTAATAGTGTAAGAAATTACCAAGGACTTCAGACTTATGCCTGCTGAGGTGTATCCTTCAGAATCCTCAAGTTACATTAAAATCTAGGAAGGACCACTGGAGAAATTAGAGGATGAACTGTCTTATGAAAGTGAGCTTGCAGCTCTTATCTATAGTAATACTTATACTAACCACTTGCCAGATCACTTTGATACCTTGCTTCATACATAGCTGATAAAGGCGCTGTATTTATGCTGATAATACAACAGTGGCTACACAAGGGTGATATTTTGGAGATTTTAAAGACCTAAAAACCAAATTGTCGGCTGCGTTAGAAGAACTAGCTGAATATTACAGAAACAATTCGTTAGGACCAAACTCAAAGAAAACTCAAGTATGCATCTATCAACTAACAACCATCAAGCCAGATAAAGCTAAACATAACCAGCGAACAGACTACAGACTACAGACCTGTACAGAGTCAAAATACTTTTGGATAAAATTGGACCGCACTGTGACATTTAAAGGTCTATATGAAGACACGGCGGTAAAGGTTTTCACAAAATCAACATAATAGATAAACTAACTAGAACACGTTCAGGGGCTCAGCGAAGTATGCTAAGCATATCAGCTATAACTTTGTGCTTCTCTATAGCAGAAAATTCAACTCCAGTGTGAAATCATGTTCCTAATGTTTCCTTAAAGAGGAACAACTATCCAGTTGGACCGATTGTCGAGTTTCAGTATATCTAGATAAAACCAGGATTAGAAAGCTAGAGTTGCATATAGTCTACGAAAAATCTGGCGATCTACAATTTCCACCCCCAGAAAAAAAAACAGTAAGTGGTCAGAACGAGTATGAGACTAATTCGTTATAGATATAATTAAAATTGTCTATTTATCAATCAATGCTACGATCAATCAAGTATTTCTCTAACGATATCAATTGTTGCTTTCGGTGATCTCAGGAATACCTGATCTTTAGTGATCTCAGGAATACCTGATGCCCAGGGTACCTACTGTTTACCTTGTCTTCGGGAGTTTTCGGCAAATTCATTAAAAAATTAGTCAAAAATCATTACTCAGGGGGCTTTTGGGGTCGCTGACGACCAATATGACATCGGAAGTGATCTCCGAAGTACCTGGTGCCCAGGGTACCTACTGTTTATCTCGTGACTAATGATTTTTGACTAATTTTTTAATGAATTTGCCAAAAACTTCGGAAGACGAGGTAAACAGTAGGTACCCAGGGCATCAGATATTCCGGAGATCACTTCCGATGTCATATTCGTCTCCAGAGACCCCAAAAACCCCCCGAGTAATAAATTTTGACTAATTTTTTAATGAATTTGGCGAAAACTCCAGAAGACGAGGTACCTTGGGCACTAGATATGCCGGAGCTCACTTCCGATGTCATATTCATCGTTATGGACCCCAAAAACCCCCAAGTAATGATTTTTGACTAAATTTTTAATAAATTTTTTGTCGAAAACTCCACAAGACGGGGTAAACAGGAGGTACCCTGAGCACCAGGTACTCCGTAGATCACTTCCGATGTCATATTCGTCGTTAGTGACCCCAAAAACCCCAGAGTAACAAAACTGAACTCATTTCCGCCGATAATTGACCGATTTTAGTGCTTTATTGCTTCGCCTATAGGAAGATATTATAATGATATCAGAAATGCCGAACTTTCTAGTATTTATCTATTATTATTCTTACACAATAATTTCCGCAAACTTTTTAAATTTAACGGTACACAGCAAAAAAAAACAGATATAATTTAAGGGAAGTTTTCGTACCAGTTGTGACCTAATATCTTATAATATATCTTCTTAGTCATCTTCTTTTGGAAGAGCAATAAGATATATTTATTGTAACATTAGATGGGTCTTTGCCTGTTTGGCTATAGCCTTCCATTCAGATCTTCCTTGTGCCCTTCTAGTCCATTGTCTTATATTCTTGGTTTTTGGATCATCTTCCACGTCATTCAACCATCTCGTTCTGGGCCTTCCTTGTATTCGTCTTTCTATCGGCTTCCATTGTAACATTTTTTTGCTGATTTTGCATCTTCTTATCTCTAGACATGTCCCAGCCATGACAGTCTTTGACTTTTCACAAATCTTCAATATCCCTCCATTCAATTCATTAAACTCATCGTTTCTCCTGACTTTGCATAAGCCGTTTTCCTCTTGCACCTTGCCATATAGGTACTTTTCTCAGTATCTTTCTATCTTATAAATGATATACTTATACACATCCGAAATTGTAACTAGATAGACCTAAAAAAGGCATTTGGGCCAAGATCCACAATGGGTTGTAGAGATAATGATGATAATGATGATATCTTTTTTGTCGATTTGTCCGTGTCACTATTAGTCCATAGAAAACTCATTGTGTTTGGGAGTAGATTTTGTACTTCGTAACGGTTTGTTCCAAATGTTTGATTTAGATTTGAGGTTTGTTCCTCTCCCTTATAATTGTTTTAGAATGGACCTTTTTTTAGATTTTAATCTCTCTAAAAACCTAGACGAATAGTAGATTGCTAGCTGTTATAGATAGCTAGCCTGTTATTTCTGTTTTTCTAAATACTATCTGATGGTTGCGTTGTCATGTATGTAATTACGTTTTCTACAATTTCTGATTTTTATGAAAATCAATGGGGGTAGTCTCTTTTGTTTTTATGGTGGATACTCTACGAAAAGACAAATTTCTTTGACAGACAACTCTATTGGATTTTTAGGATTTCATGTAAGTACACTTTTCGTTCGTTTGAATTATAATTATTTGCTAATTTTTTACAAAACAAGAAAATGTTTATACCAAGGTTCATCACTTTTTCCTTCGCCGATATTGTTATTAACTTCTCTGGGGTATATAGATCAATATCTTAGATTTTTGAGTGCTAAATATAATATTAAAATATTAAGTTATTATCTTTTCATTTAGGTCATTCTGTTTCAGTTCTTTTGAACTTCTTATTATTTTGTTTTTTTTTTTTGTTCATTTTATTCATTTATTTACTATATTTCTTTTATATCCTGATTTCAATTTATCGATGGATCTTCTACGTTGTCGTTTTTGTAATAAATTTGGTAATAAAAGCTTGTTTTTCCCGTATTCTGAGCTAAAACAAGGCCAAGGTAAAGTAGTATAAGACGTAATTTAATCTATGATTTCCTATTTTAGGTCTCGTTTTTATACATTTGCTACTAAACTTGACCTCTTTACTAAAATACTTGAACTAATTATATTATCGATCTAGACATGATTTAAATAATTATCAATTAGTTCAAAAGTCAAATCAGTTTTTATGATCATTCCGCTTGAACCACATGTTAACTATAGAGAAGCGCTTTTCGGCGATATATTTGTAGCAGTGACAATACAGTAGAGTCTCGGTTATCCGCCATAAACGGGCAGACGGAAGGGCGTATAAGCAAAAATGGCGGATAATAGGGAGCGTTAAATGAAACACAAGTTGAGGCCTTGATGATTTCCAGTCTCCGATAGGAGTGGCACAAGAAGAAGAAGAGAATCAGTTTAATTTTGACTGCCATTGGACATTGTAGATAGAATGATTTAGGATGAACGAAAAAAACTAGCGATTTTCATCTGCCTTGCCGATGTATCTCGTTTTGTTGCTGCCAATACTCGCCATCTTGTAGCATCTTAATATCGACAGCGCTGACTTCTTGTTGCTCGGCGTATTTTATCTCATCATAAAGAATTTTTACTCATTTTTTAATAATTTCAAAGTTATGTAAATTTGAAAAAAATTTTGCTTAAATGGTGCCGGCGGATAAAACGGAACAGCGGATAACCGAAGGGCGGATAACCGAGACTCTACTGTAGTTATTTATGTACCAAATCAGTAAAGTGACTCTTTATCGAAAGAGTCTGATATTATGAGCAGAGGGAGCGAAGCGAGCAAGGCGAGTAACAGATGAGTTCGGTAAAGAGTCTTTACTGACGTAGTGCATACAAAATTTTATTGCCAATCATAAAAAACTTTAACACTTAATTAATTACATCCTTCTAATGAAAAAAAAAATGTGTGTACTTTGTGCGCGCATAAGAAGTTATACTTCTATTATTATTTCAACGAAATAAATATATTTTAAACAAAAAACAAAAAACTAAGTTTTCAATCTAATAGCACATAAAACAACATCCAAAAATGTTACTCTACATCTTACCAGATTGAAAACAATGGGAACCTTCTCTGGTAACACCTCCGAGGCTTCTACAATTTGCAAGCCATAACGGATGCTGAGACTAAGGCAGATGCGAGAATTTTACAATTTATAATTCACGTCCCATCTGCTCAGCGCGGTAAAATTCCAACGAGAATGGTTCCCTTCGTACTCTAATCAGAGTAAACATGTTAATCAAAAATGAATAACCATTTTCAATTTCGTTGCCACACGAAACTACAGCGGCATCATTATTCCAGTTCAATAAGAGAGTGCAGCAAGCAGCTGTACCGGCTTCGAAACTTATTAGTCTCTCATCAGGAGGCACATATACTGGTGCTTACTGCACTCTCTGATTGAACTGCAATAATGATGCCGCTGTAGTTTCGTGTTGCAACGAAATTGAAAATGATTATTCATTTTTGATTAACATGTTTACTCTGATTGGAGTACGAAGGGAACCATTCTCGTTGGAACTTTACCGCGCTGAGCAGATGGGACGTGAATTATAAATTGTAAAATTACCTCATCTTCCTTAGTCTCAGCATCCGTTATGGATTGCAAATTGTAGAAGCCTCGGAGGTGTTACCAGAAAAGGTTCCCATTGTTTTCAATCTGGTAGGATGTAGAGTAACATTTTTGGATGTTGTTTTATGTGCTATTAGATTGAAAACTTAGTTTTTTGCTAGGAGTTGCCGCTAGGGCATCCCTGCCATTTCGTTCCTTGCAATCCGTGACTGCACGTAGGGATTTGTCCTAGTTGGGTCCGAGAGAGCAGCATATGTGCCTCCTGATGAGAGACTAATAAGTTTCGAAACCGGTAGAGGTGCTTTCTGCACTCTCTGATTGAACTGGAATAATGATGCCGCTGTAGTTTCGTGTTGCAAGGAAATTGAGGGTTATTCATTTTTGATAGTTTAAACAGTTTTATTGTATTTTTATTTAAATATTAGACGAATTTTAATACTTAAAATAATAACAAAAATTTAAAAATAACGTTGACACTTACGTCATTTTTTATGAACTGTAAGCCTCCCCGTAGTTTCTTTTTCCTTTACGAGTCCTAAAAAATCTAAATAAATATATTTACTAACAAACTATCAGTAAATATCTATTACCGCCCTATATATAATAGAATTAACAATATCACCATTTTACACTTTATTTGCATTAATATCCAACTTAAAAGATTTAAGAATTTTTTAAATTTTAGACAAAATAAATATTTCGTATGACAGTAATGCCAGTGCTTTTGCATGAGAGCCGGTTTCGATGTTTAATCGATAGTTGTTTTCAATATTAAATACCTAATTGCTAAATCTGTAAAGTTTTGATTTATTTTGTATGAATATAATAATTGCAAAATACTACAGAATTTCACTTTTTGACATAAATTTATTATATATGGGAAATACACAATGCATATTAAGTGCATATTGCATATTTTGGATAAATTTTATAAATGCATATATGTAATGCATTTTCAGACTTTTTTTGCCCTAACCGATACCAACAAAAAAATTTTGTTATTGCTAAGTGATGCTGCGCCATATATGATCTAAGCTGGAAGACATTTAAAAATATGTTTTCCAAATTTGATACACGATATGGTAGGGGAGCAAAGTATGCTAATTGTGCAGTCACTCGAGAGTTATGGGGACCTATTGGGTTGTGAAGAGTAGGTCCTAAAACCAAAAAAAGTTAAGTGAAGTTTTCCATTTTAGTGGGCGCTTGCCATTTTTTAATTTAATTTTCCATTTCCAACAATCGCTTTTTCCGATTATAACGCCATCTATCCATAATTCGAAAAAATATTTCGAATAAAAGTTACTTATTTTTACGTAAGGAATCCAAATCTGCAATAAAAAATGGCTGCTATTTAAGATTTTAAAGTAACCCCCACCCCACTTCCGTGGGGGGTCGTGTGTGGTGTCATTTGGTAGATTTTTCAAAAATATTGAATAAGTGTATTTTACAGTTTTTCGATCTGATGTTCATTTCGCGAAATATCTCGGGATTCGTATTTAAAATATTAAATTTACCCCCCACCCCTCTCCATGGGAAGTCATGTTCGGTATTATTCGATAGATTTTTAAAAAATATTGACCACATGTTTTTTAGTTTTTCGATATGTTATTCATTTCGCGAAATATTTGCTTTTTCCTTGTGAAACTTTGAGACTCCCCCATTTCCTTACGCCCGGCTCAAATCGTCAGATTTTTGAAATATACACTCTTTTGCATGTACTTAACTTACCTTGTCTTAATCTGACAATTTCGAGTTTTTTTAAAGATGGATTTTTTTTTCGGGCCCCCCTTAACGAACTCCCCTGTGTTAAGAGCCAATATATGGTAGAGGTACATCTGCAGGGTACCAGGTTTCTCCCTATATGATAATCTGACGCGTTCGAGTAACTGCAAAAATCCCCGCTTGGGCTCCCCTACCATTACTTATTTATAGTACGGGATCCGAATAGAAGGTCGAAATGTACCCGTCTGATTGCCGGAGGAAACATTTTTTTTATTAAATTTCATACATAAACAAACACGACCAGCATGGGTTGCCTATCAAAATCTTGTCATAGCTATCCTTAAGAGGGGCCGTAGGGGTTGAAATCAACATTTTAAGCACATTTTTGTGAATTTTTTTTTGAGAGTATGAGAGAATAATTTTATTTTTAAATTAAATAAGCATATTAAGTATAATTCAAAGAATATTGAAAAAAAAATCAAGAAACAATATTGAAAAATAAGCCAACAGTGGCAAATTTTTAAAGACACCTCAAAAAACAATGAATTTTGCGGTGGACATCAGAATTTATCATTGGATTATGGTAGACAAAAAATTAAAAAAGATTTGATTAGGTTATGAGTTTCTCGAGGTAATGCTTTAAAGTTTATTTTAGTTTTAATGATCTTTGACTTTTTAGTATCACTCAGAAGTCAAAACAAAAAAATTTTTTACAGAACAAGGGTGAAAATCAACATATTTATTATTTTTAAACAAAATATAAGCATAAAACAAAAAATATCTCAACTTACCTCAAGGAATGTCTTAAGCAAATATATATACAAAATTCCAGGTGAGTTGGTCAAGTAGTTTTTGAGTTACAATATCTACAGGCTTTGAAAAAAGCAGTTTTGAGAAAAACGCTTTTAAAGTATTGTCAACTTTTATTTTCAATTTTTTTTGTCTGTCAAATAGTATAGAGATGCACACCGGAATATGTTTTTGAATCGCGGGGTAATTTACAAAAGAAAATGAAAACAGCTGTTGACCGTTTAAAAACCACACATACAAAGCGTCGTCGAGAGTCTCATTTTTAGCTTTATTAGCTTTGCACCGATTGTCCAAACTGTCTTTTGTTATCATTTTGAAACAAAATTCTTCGATTTTAGTTCTATTTTTCTTTCAATCCGATACTGTAGATGTACCGACACCATATGATGCTGCAATTGTTTTTAAAGATTCGCCTTTATCAATTCTACCTAATGCTTCTAGTTTTTTTTTCATTGTCACTACAAGAATTTTACGTTTTGTTGCCATGACGTAGACAAAAAAACACGCAAACACAAAATCTGAGTAGATTTACGAACGATTACAGAACGGGAGCGAACAATACGACTGTACTACACACAATACGGTCTCAATCGCAACAATGTTGTGTTATTTAATAACAGTGAAGACTAAGATCATTGTTTAAAAAAGAATTTTTAATAGTCTTTTAGTCTTTTTTAAACAATGCTAAGACAGTTTGAAATAAATAAATGATACTACAGGTGCCTGTTGTTTCTGATTACACGTCAATGAACGTGGTGTGCCATGAGTCATTTATACTATCGTATATGTAGTTCAAATTACACAAATACCCATTATCTCTCAAATATTATATTACATACATTTTTATTGTTGAAATGTTTGTCTGATAAAAATCGGTCCGGGTTAGCTTTCCCGGTTATCGGGGACCGACTTATCGGGGTTCCACTGTACTTTAAACGTTTTTTTCCTCAAAACTGCTTTTTTCAAAGGCTGTAGACATTGTAACTCAAAAACTACTTGACCGACCCACCTGGAATTTTGTGTATATTTTGTTAGACATTCCTTGAGGTAACGCTGTCGATATATTTTTTGTTTTATGCTTATTTTTTATTTAACAATAATAAATATGTTGATTTTCGCCCTTTTTTGTGCAAAAAATTTTGTTGTTTTTATTTCTGAGTGATACCAAAAAGTCAAAAATCGTTATAACTAAAAAAACTCTACAGAGTTATCTCGATAAACATATATGCTAATAAAATCTTTTTGAATTTTTTGTTTACCATGATCCAATAATAAGTTCGGATGTCCACCGCAAAATCCATTTTTTTTTCGAGGTGTCTTTAAAAAGTTGCCACCATCGGCTTATTGTTCAATATTTTTCCTTGACTTTTTTTAGAGTATCCTTTGAATTAAACTGAATAGGCTTATTTCATTTAAAAATAAAATAATTTTATCATACTTTCAAAAAAAAAAATCACAAATATGTGCTTGAAATGTTGATTTCAACCACTATGGCCCCCCCAAAGGCAAGCCGCACACCAAAGAAACATGAAACGAAAAACATGAAACATGAAACGAAAAACATGTTTCATGAAAAGAAAACACTGCTAAACAAATCTCAAAGTCCGCCTATCAATGAAACGAGTGTGATTCATGCTCGTTTCATTGGTAGGCGGACTTTGAGATTTGTTTAGCAGTGTTTTCTTTTCATGAAACATGTTTTTCGTTTCATGTTTCATGTTTTTCGTTTCATGTTTCTTTGGTGTGCGGCTTGGCTTAAGGATAGCTATGACACGATTTTGATAGGCAACCCATGCTGGTCGCGTTTGTCTATGTATGAAATTTAATAAAAAAATGTTTCATCCGGCAAGCAGATGGGTACATTTCGACCTCCTAGGTTTCAGATATTTTATTCACCTTGATTTAATCTTGCCGTACTATCAAAGGTAAAAGGGATAATATCGTGGTTGGATTTTATCGGAAATCTTATGGTCTATATCTATTTTTGGATTTCTTTAAACACGGAATAATCTAGAGCTATAGAGGCATCGCAGTGACAAAATAGCAATTAATGCATTCACAATACATCTCTATTTAAATCAATTAAAATGTGTTTATGGAAAAATACCGTACAATACAAAACATAGCGTTTTCATTGAAATAATGAATTAGATTGAAGGTAATCATTAAAAATGTTATTTGAATAAACTGAAGATAATGTTTACATAAAACATATTTTTATAAACTGATTATAGAAATTATGAAGAAGCGCAAACTGCAATTTGAACGCAGATTTTAATTACATAATATAATATTTTATTAGGTATACGAATATATCTGATCCCTACACCTTACGGTAGGAATGATTATGGTTATATTATATATTATGTTATAGTCAAAGCCCGAATTTCAGGCACCCCTAGGTTTGACTAGACAATCCTCAGGTCTGACTGACGGTCTTAGTCAAAGCCCGAAATAAATTACCGTTTCGGCCTTTGACTAGTTAAACCTAGGAGAGACTACTTTGGTCAGGCAAAGGTCGAAATTTAATTTTATGAACTCGGGGTTTGACTAGTCAAACCTCGTTCAGCTATTAAAATGTCGTAATTTGTTAGATTGGCATTAATAAAACGTCATTTTTTAATTATAATGTTTATTATTTTTATATTGTCGTAATTAAAATAAAAAAATTAGTCTTTATTCTCGCATGTTGAGGCATTATCATTATGACATTTAGAGTTGCACAATACGTTTGACCTTTTACACTTACATTGTTTTGAAGAGCATTTCTTATTGCAGTGGTATTTTATAAATCCTTGTACTCCAAATTTAGAATATTTTGTACGAATTTCTCTTAGAGACAGCTTAACGTCTGGAACATCTTCGAAATTAGGAAAATTCTTTTTGCATTCTCTTATTTGATTTCTTGAAAAAAGTGTGTTTATGGTTCCGTATTTCATATCAACTCTATATAAACCGTCCTCTATATAAAACAGCAATACAGAGTCTTAAATAATTTTTTTCAAAAAACACGTTTTTTTCCGAAGCACCTAGATCCTGGGCATCCTGTTATTTTTTAATCAAAACGAAACTGTAGATTTTCTTATTTTATTTTAAAAATATTTTTATTACGTAAGTAGTTAGCGGCTTCGACGGCGGGTGCTTGAGGACTGGTTTATCCTGAGTTTTTTCAAAAACGTGGCTAGAAGCGCTTCCTTGCGTACGGCACCAAAGTGCCCAGCTTTTTTAACCTTAGCGCGCTTTGAAAATCACAACCGCAACAAGCATTTTTATAAAGGAGCAACATTTGCTATCGAATACTACAAAAATTTTATTTTTTAAAGGTTAAAATGTTAAAAAAATAATTTATTGATTTTTTTTTATAAGCCTATGGCAGGGTACCATTAATGGGATGGGACGATATTATTATACATGAAATTCAAACAATCGTGCAAAAAAAATAATTTATTTAAGTATTAATTGTATTACATTCTATCGAGAACAACAAAATTTTAATTTTTTAAACGTTAAAAGAATTACTTTTTTTACTGATTTCTGAGGCTATTTAGTAAAAACGCCGAAAAACAGGGTTTTTGAGCATGCTGTAGGAAAAAAAATAAGTTCTAATAGCTGATTTTGATTGTAAATGTAATAATACACTTAAAAATGTAAATGATGATTAATTTAGCTGTGTGTTGTTGAGTTTATGAGTCAAAAACTTCAGAAAATGACAAAAAAAAACAGTTTTTTCGATTTTTGGGTATTTGCCACGTCGAAAATGATAATGACGCCTATGCCATTCGAAAGAATGGAAAAAAATACACAAAATAACAATATTTTAAAGTTGGCGAAAAATTTACAACATATCCTAAAAATTGTTTGAAAATTTCAAAAATTTTTCCTGCGCTAAATTTTGAAGCCAAAAATCTGAAAAAAATCAGGCAGCTTTGTGTTCTTAAGATACGCATTAATTAATTTTTTCAGATTTTTTTGCAGCAATGCAGCGTCTGGAAAAAAATGTTTTCAAAAAAACACGTTTTTTCCCATAACGGACCCCCCGGACCACCTAGGGACTTAAAAATTTGGCTGAGTGAGTTTTTAATTATATATTTTCGAATGGCTAAACCCAAAACTGAATCGAGCCTGGTGCAATTTTGACCACTTTATCCCGCTATAGCCTTTGGACGAAAAGGATTTATAAAATGCTACTGCAATAAGAAATGCTCTTTCAACTTACGTAAGTGTAAAAGGTCTAACGTATTGTGCAACTCTAATTGCCATAATGCCTCAACATGTGAGAATAAACAATAATTTTTTTGTTTTAGTTACGACAATATAAAAATAATAAACATTAAAATTAAAAAATGACGTTTTATTAAACCGATCTAACAAATTACAACATTTTAATAGCTGATCGGGGTTTGACTAGTCAAACCCCGATTTCATAAAATTAAATTTTGACCTTTGCCTTACCAACTTAGTCTCTCCTAGGTTTGACTAGTCAAAGCCCGAAACTGTAATTTATTTTGGGCTTTGACTAAGACCGTACGTCAGACCTGAGGATTGCCTAGTCAAACCTAGGAGTGCCTGAAATTCGGGCTTTGACTATAACATATATATACATACGAATATATCTGTTAACACTAATTTATATTGATAAGGAACACGTTTGTCTGACTCCTTACCTCTGGTTTTTTTCCAAATAATATATCTACGAGAAATCGATAGAATGTAACAGATCACTGGTACTTATCTCCGTAGACTTTCACAAAGTCTTCGATATCATGGAACTAGACAGCATTATAACAAACTGCTCTGAATAATCTGATATCACCAGAGAAATACATATCAAGCGAGGTGTGAGACAAGGCAACACTCTCTCACCTAAATTATTTATAACTGTCCTCGAATACGCCTTTAATACTAAAGTGGGAAAATACCTATGTAGAGGAATAAACATAGATTGGGAAATGCTAAATCATCGGCCTTTTTCCGATGATATACCTAGTACTTATTGCCGAAGATCTGGGTGAAGCCCAGAAAATGCTACAAGAATTAGAGAACGTATGTTCAACAATAAGTCTAAAAATAAACATCAGTAGGAAAAAATTTATGACAAATTTAGTTTCCAGCGAACACTCAACCATCCAAAATCAAGTAGTGGAATTAACAGAAAAGTACATATAGGTCATGAAATCAGAATCAGCAAGAATAATCAGATCTGTGAATTTCAACGACGATTATGACGAAGAACACTTGCTTGGGCGGCGGCCGCGTATGGTTTATTAACACACATCTCTAAGGCAAGCCGCACACCAAAGAAACATGAAACGAAAAACATGAAACATGAAACGAAAAACATGTTTCATGAAAAGAAAACACTGCTAAACAAATCGCAAAGTCCGCCTATCAATGAAACGAGTGTGATTCATGCTCATGACACATTTTTATTTTCGGAGAGTCTCATAAATGGCCGGACGTTTATTTGTTTAGCAGTGGTTTATTTCCATGAAACGTAATTTACGTTTCATGTTTCTTTGATGTGCGGCCGGCCTAAGGCAGGTCGCACATCAAAGAAACATGAAACGTAAATCACGTTTCATGGAAATAAAACACTGCTAAATAAATAAACGTCCGGCCATTTATGAAACTCTCCGAAAATAAAAATGTTTTATGAGCATGTATCACACTCGTTTCATTGGTAGGCGGACTTCAAGATTTGTTTAGCCGTGTTTTATTTTCATGAAACGTGTTTTACGTTTCATGTTTCATGTTTCATGTTTTACGTTTCATGTTTCGTTGGTGTGCGGCTTGCCTAAAAGCAATATTCCGATCCGATAGCTATGAAACGGAAAACATTCTAACTTCTGTGATCACAAAAATCAGAGATTTAGACCGCATTTTACTAAAATATTAAGTAAATGACTCTCAAAATCAAAAATTTAAAGTAAAATTATCTTTTCACATAAATGATGACAAACATGACAAAATGACCAATACATACCTACATAAACAAAACGAATTTTGATCGTGTTAACTTCGTAAGATGCCTGCTACTTTGTATCCAAACAATAAAGAACAACAAAAGGAATCATGTTTATAAAACTTTTTACAGCTTGGCTCGGTATATTATATTTTACGTCATTGGTAATAGCCAATCAAATTCTAGAAAGATATTACATAATAATTAAAACATCTTCCTAATTTACCTCGACGTTAAGTGGATATTACTGTATTAATATGGTTCTGTTTGAACAATTTATAAATAGAACAAAATCAGTCCATTTAACGATATTAAAAATGAGTGTACTCTCCCGTTTATTCGTGGTTTTACTTGGAAGATTTTCAATAGATTCTTTGTTTGCTCGATTCCATGGCTTGATCGTATGTTGCTATTTATTTTTGGACCGTGATTACGGCCGTTAAGCTACTTATTGATGATTCATTGGTAATGATATCTACTCTTTGTCAGTCTTTGTGTATACCTACACCACATTGTCCACATTACTTATATCTTGTTAGACTACACCATTTTTAATAAAAAATATACAATGATCGGCACAATCGGCCACAATGAAATGTTTCAGAAAACGTTTATACATTATCTAACAATAAAACACTGAAACGTTAGTTTTCTATACTTCCACAAAATTTATTACAACTAAGTGACTACAGCTGTTTCGGCAGAGTGCCTTTCTCAAGTGATATAGCTTAAAATATGTTTGCCTTTTTAAGTCTTTAACTGAAGATGTTGAGGAGTGGGGAGCTGTTTGTCTCGAGTTGGTCATTCAGAATTATATCCGTATTTTTCAATTTATTAATTTCCATATATTCTAAAAAAGATAGCTTAAGGCCTTTATTTTGAATATGCAGAATTTGAAACTCTTCATTGAAAGAATGATTATGATCTAGAAGGTGAAGTGCGTATGTAGAAGTGTCTGTTTTTCTATTGTTGAAAGCCCTTTTGTGTTCTGCTATCCGTTTGTCAAGGGTTCTGCCAGTTTGACCGATGTAAGTTTTCGGACAGTCACCACACGTTAGTTTGTACACACCACTCTGTAGTTTCTTTCTCTTTCGGCTTTTATTGTTCTTAATATATTTGCTTAAGTTGTTGTTAGTTCTGAAAGCTGGTATTGTTCCTTTCTTTTTTATGTATCTGGCCATTTTTGTTGTTATCTTGCCGGTGTGTGTGAGAGAGCAGAAGGTACTGGGTTCTTTCTGTGGTGGTGGATACACTAATTTCAGGGCTTTCTTATGGAGTTTTTGGTTTAAAATTTTGTTAACTGTTTGTTCATTATAGCCATTGTTTACTGCTATTTGTTTAATGATGTTTGGTTCTATCTCGAAGTTATTTTTTGTCATGGGAATTTCTGTCAGTCTATGTATCCTGCTATGGTAGGCTGCTAATTTACATACAGCGTGTATTGGTGACCACCGCATAAGGTTCCAACCTGAAAAACTAGCATAGGCGCTGTATGCTGTTATAATTAAGTTAGTATTTTGCATAAGACCAGCAGAAAAAAAGCCTATTTTGTAGTCCCCTAAAACATGGGCGCCCGCTTGCATTGTATCCCTTGCATTACACCACTGTCACCATCAAGACATGAAAGTCTTGCATTATAAAAGGTGTACTAAAGTAATTGTTTGTTTTTTGCTGTAAGGACTTTTAGAATATCCTGATAAATTGACACTGGCTTCCTGCCAAAATACGAGGAAAATATTAATTCAATCTCTGACTATAAATGGAACTACACTCCTAGTCTCAGAAGGGTTTAAGTATCTCGGAGTTATCATTCATAAGAACCTTAAGTAGCATATCGCAACCCATGCAAGAAGGACTATTTAAGACGTGCTGTATAGGCGTAGGGTCATCGCCCACGACGGAACTGTTTTAAATAACGGTTGAAAACTAGTTGGAAACCAGTTTCACGTAAATCTTTCTAAACGTAAATCTCCCCGTAAAATCACGTAAAACTCCCCGTGCTTTTACGATCCTTTTTTTTTCTTCTTGAATATTTCTTGAAAATTTTCCATCTCATAGCAGGTCTTCCTGTCCGTCTTCTTACCGCTGGGTCCCAGAAATGGTCTTTTTGGCCACCTATGCTCTGGCATTCTTTGTACATACCACTGCGGAGCTCTGTTTTCCAACTTTTTTTGTAATTGAGTATTATACTTTCATTCTGTTCCATATTTCCTCTGTTCTAATTCCATCTTCTCTGGTGATTTGTAGAGGTCTTCTCGTAAAGTCCAATTCTACTTCGTAGTTTATTTCGTATTGTTCTCATTGGCCATACTTCCGCTCCATATAAGGTAATATTCAGCACTATTCTCTGAAAGATCCTTTTTGTTTACTTTGGTTAGAGTGTTATAGGTAGAGTATTTGCTAGAGTGTTGACCCTAAATACTTGAAATTCTTACAACTCTTAATAGTCACTTCTAAACTAAAATTTAAATCTGCAACCTCAGATCTAATACATAAGTATTCGGTCTTACACATATTTATCTTGAGTCCCCATAGTACTAATCCTTTAATCTTTTTTATCATATTCCACGCCCTGTCTTGTGCAAAAATGACTTGATCTTTTCTTAGATCTTAGATAGTTAACAAGAGAATATACAAGGTTAACAAGAAAGATAACAAAATAGGGCTGCACATGGATTCGCTCCCGGCTTCAGGTAGGAAGACCTAACCCTTCGGTCATAACTTAACTTTCGGGTATGAGTTTCGGAGCGAACTCGTGTACAATAAAAGTGGTTTTATAGGGGTTGGGAGCGAACCCATGTGCGCCGCAAAATAGTTATCATTGCAATCGGTTTTAGACTGTGGTTTTAAAACAGTCTGAAACACAAGCAAATTTTTAATAATAGGGGAGTGCATATAGATTTTCACTCCGGAAAAAAATCAAACAAGATAAAAATTTTTTTGATTTCATTAAGAAATGTTTAATAAACAACATATCAAAAAGTTCTACTCGAGAAGTAGGTGCTTCATTTTTTATTAAACAAATGAACTGCGAAATTAGATGTTTTTTTTTTAATAAGTATGAAAATATAAATTCTAGAAAAAAACTGACTTGACCATTGAAAAATTCAGAAAATTTTACAAAAAAACCATTATAAAGAATTTTCTAAAATTAAAACTGTATCTTCTATAATTTTTTATTTATAACTCTAAAGTCACTCTTCTCACAAACATTGGCGCACTGTAAACTAGCGTACGGCGAAGTGCATGGTCTTTAACTAAGAGATCAAATGAAATATTCCAAATTGGGCATGAAGGAAGAATAATTAAGGTATCTTATGGTTATAATAGAAAGAAATAAAATTTATGGTCATAAGTACGGTGTGGGCGGAAAGTGAGCCTTACATGAATTTTGTTTAAAAATGATTTAAAAATGTGTAACTAATACAATTTTTCTTATAAAACTCTCAATTTTGCACAACTTACCTTTCAAGCATCTTACTAAATGATGTTTCATTCAAAAAAAAACTCAAAAATTTAATTCAAATGATATGATGTCTCAAAAACTGTAATTTTTGAAATCTTCGTAGTTTTATAGAATTACCACAACTTTAAGACGGCATTACTCAAGATTGAACACATCTATAACAGTTTTATAAGTACCTGTTTAAAGCTTAGGATGCAATCTTTAAAATACACTGATTTATTTTACTTTAGAAATGTAATAAACTATTTCTTTTTGAGAAAATTAAGATAGATAACAAAAATGTAATACAAAAACAGAAAATTACCAGCTAAAAAAATGTTTACACAAAGTGATCAAAGCTTTTTTCTGTAAAACTTACGTAAAATATATTTAAGGTGATACAGTAGCGATCAACAGGTAGCCAAAACGCGTTCCAAGATTGCGGCTACAATTTTGAATATTTTTTCGAGATATTTGGCACACGTATTCGTAATATAATAAAGAATGGCGGTACAGAGCCCAATTTGAAAAATATATTAATATGTGGAAATTACTCTGTAATTAAATACAATATTTAAAAAAACGAGCCTGTACCGCCATTAAGAAGAACAAAAAAATACACTTTCTTCAAATAAACTTTTTTATCCGATGCCTAGATTTTGTGTCATTTTGGAACTACTAATGAAATAAACAATTTTAGTAGTTCCAAAATGACACAAAATCTAGGCATCGGATAAAAAAGTTTATTTGAAGAGAGTGTATTTTTTTGTTCTTCTTAATGGCGGTATAGGCTCGTCTTTTTAATATTGTATTTAATTACAGAGTAATTTCCACATATTAATATATTTTTCAAATTGGGCTCTGTACCGCCATTCTTTATTATATTACAAATACGTGTGGAAAATATCTCGAAAAAATATTCAAAATTACAGCCGCAATCTTGGAACGCATTTTCGCTACCTGTTGATCGCTACTGTTTCCTCTTAATAATAAGTTTCAACAATAATAAATGTTTAGTAAAGGAAAATTATTTAGCTCTTATACAGTATGTCTGCGTAACTTTGGAACCTATTGATAGCTTTTTTATTATCAGTTTTACGAAAAAAAGTTATTCTTTATAAAATACTCTGCATCGTATATAATCTAAGATGCAATCATCAAATATCAAATTTAATTAATTTTATACGAGGTATGTTAAAAAATATGAATTTCACTCAAGATTAGAGTACCTTTACATTTCACAATGTCGAAAAGTGTTATTAAGAAAAGTTGTTTGGAATTAAAAAAATTGTTTTAGTGTTCAATTACATCCTTCTAACTAAAATATTGTGAATAATAAAGACACTTAACTCTTAAGAAAAATTCATCTTTTTTACATACCTCGTATAATATTTAAAAAGTTTGATATCTGTTGGTTGTATCTTAGATTTTAGACCAGGGAGAGCATTTTATGAAGAATAACTTTTTTTTTTCGTAAAAGTGATAATGAAATAGTTATTATAATTGTAATAAAATGATGATGAATATCCGTAATTTGAAAAAAAATTGAATTTTTTTCAATTAGAATGATGTAATTGTATATTTAAACATAGTTTTTAATTCCAAACAACTTTTCATAATATCATTTTTTGATATTCTGGAATATAAAGGTACTTTATTCTTTAACGTAATTCATAATATTGACATAACTCGTATGCTCCCCTTCCAACGGTAGATACTGTAAAGTATTTAGGCCTACATATGGACAAGAGACTCACTTGGAAAACTCATATATGGAAAAAAAGAAAACATCTTGATACCATATAGAAAATACTATTGGTTGCTCGAAAGAAAATCCCAGTTGTCGTTGAGAAATAAATTACTAGCATACAATGCCATACTCAAGCCAATTTGGACGTACGGAATACAGTTGTGGGGCACTGCTTCAAAATCCAATCTAGCAATCATGGACCGGTTTCAAAACAAGGTGTTACGAGCAATAACTGATGCGCCGTGGTTTGTAAGCAACAAAGACATCCTACAAGACCTTCAAGTGCCAACTGTGAGTGAAGTGATAGTGTCACACAGTGATAAATATTTACAGCGACTAGAAAACCACCCAAATGTGTTAGCGCTAAATTTATTAGACAATAGTCAACAAATAAGACGCCTTAAGCAAAAATTTCCATTAGATTTACCATTCTTAACTTAAGAAACACTAATTGTAAACGTAATTGGAATACTCATGTAGAGTAAATATTTATTGAAATATTTCTCTTCAGGCCATTGTAAATTTCAACAAACGTGTTTATGGTCTGTTTTTTTAGACTGATTGCACAGTAAACAAACAATAAAAAAAATAACTCGTATAAAATTGATAAAATTTGATATCTGATGGTTAAGTTTTAGATTTTTGACTATCCAGAGCATTTTATGAAAAATAACTTTTTTTCGTAAAATTGATAATAACAAAGTTTTCCATGTGGTTCCTAGTTACGCAGACACACTGTATAAGAGCTTCTGTATAAGAATTTTCAAATTGAAATGCCCTATGCGGATTCAGCATAATCAAAAACAAAATAGAAACATATTTGATCAAAGTAAAATGATGAATTTAACGATATTTTTAAAATTATTTATACAAAACAATTGTTATTGTTTAAACAATTAATAAACAATTAGCGGCCAAATCTGCGAGTAGAACTTTTTACTTTAACAAGTATATAAACTAACAAAGAAAGTTTTAGAAAAATATAAGCCTGTTTGAATTTTTCCGAAACAATGCATGCTTTCGTTCTAATTGCACTCCCCTATCAATTATTTCTTCTTCTAATGGGACGTTAAGATGAAGTTCGTAAGTTTCTACAACGTAGTTAATTGCAATAAAAAATTTACAGTTTCTACATTATATTTTTGTAATATTTTTTCTTTTTTTATGCAATAATTTTGTAATTGTTTACATTTTTTTAGTTTATCTATATTGTATTGTACATTATCTGTTGTATTATTGCTACTGTATCAATAAACTCGTACCCCAGATAAGTTAATATGGAATAAAAAACAATAGTTATAATTCTTATTTCCTTATTTTATTTAAAGCGAAGGTTATTTTTTTAAAAGCAAAATGTCAACAAATTATGTTTTAGTATGAATTATATATAAACCTCTAAATGTATTTTTAATCTCGAAAATAGGATTATTATTACGGGACAACCCTGACCGTGACTCCATTACCCTACTTAGATTATATCCCATTGAACTGCAGATAAAAAAATACCAAAGAACAGCCGACCTAAATATCAAAATCCTTTTGTGATAAACATAATCACTTTACAAATATTTTAAACAAACAAAAAAGAAAAACACACTATTCTAAAAAGTTGAGTTCCTGATAGAAGACCCCTTTCAGTGCTGATAAGATATCAGCGTTTTTATCATCCGTGACTGTTTATAGTAACGTTCAAGGTGAAAATATAGCTGACTGCAACAACTAACACGGCTATTGTTTAAATATGTATGTATTTTTATGCAAATTAAGTGAATAAATATAGTAATGAATCTTCATGGATGCTATAAAAACATGACGAATAAGTGTTGCCTGATTAACATATTTTTTATGAGAAAGTACTTACACAAAACATTTGATATAAATAACTTATCATCCTCATATTGCATTTATTCATATTAAGATTTAAGCATTTATTAATTATTGGTATATATTTTATGTTTTTCCATATTAGTCCATGTTACAAAGTACTAAAATTTCTGAGCTTTTGAAGTAAAAAAATTACTTCAAGCATCAGCGAGAGGCGGACCAGCAGACTTGATAATGGCAAATGCTTAATATATTTTAGATTAATAATATTTATGAACATGACAGTTTTACAGACTTAAAAATGTGATTTCCATAAACTTTAAATTACAATTTAAGCCGTTATTAATCAAAGTTGCTAATCAAAAAAATTAAAATGATTGTAATTTCGGGACGAATCTATTCATCTACATTTTATTGTATTTGAGTGGCAGTAAATTTTCCATAAGATGTGTGCGGTGTCCTTTATGTACTTTATTTCAATCATTTTGATATTTTTTAAGTAAAAACTTCTTTAGGAACGTTGTGCACTTTTTGGATGGGGAAAAAGTATTTAATTTTAGCGACCGTCATCGCGAGCATCATTGCTTGGGCGAAATCAATTTTTAAAGTGAAAACTTGTTTATGAACGTTGTGCAGTTTTTGGATGAGGAAAAAGTGTTAAACTAGCAACGGTCATCGCGACCGTCATTGCTTCGGCGAAATGAATTTTTGAAGTGAAAACTTCTTTAGGGACGTTGTACACTTTTTGGATATGGAAAAAGTATTAAATTAGCGACCGTCATCGGGACCGTCAATCAGTGCCGGTTTAACCTAACCTCAGGCCCCGGGCGCTGGAGGTTTAGAGGCCTCCTTCATTGCTATTCGTTGTCAATTCTTTAACAAGAAGTTTTTTTTAACAATTACATGCATTAACTATAAATGTTTATTGTAAAATCTATAGTTTTTTTTAACAAGCAAGAAGAATAGCAAACGTAAAAAATAATCCAAAAAATACTCTTAAAAACATAAATAAAAAACAGAAAGTTCCACAAAACAACACATGACAAGCAAAAAAACATATTCTAAAAAATCCATAAAGACAAAAATTATATCACTTTTTTCTTGACTTGGCATTCGCAAACTGCCATATAATATTATCACAATTTAGTCCTGTCGCCAGTGGGGGTACAACGGCCTCCTTAATTCAGATGGACTAACCCAAGTTTTTTTTATGTATTTTGACCTGTAGAACACGAATTTTTTGCGTAACAGTCGATCTGGATATCGATAAGATTGTTATAAACAAAGAACTTGAGGAAGCACATAACAGCGATTTTTCGCAAAACAAAACTTTTTTTTTTGTATTTTGTGGGTCATTCTAAGCAAAAAATGTTTTAACTAGTTTTTTAGTTTTCGACATAAACGCGGTTGAACTTTCAAAAAATCGAAAAATTGCAATTTTTGAACCCGAATAACTTTAGATTGAAAAATAAAATAGCAATTCCGCTTACCGCATTTGAAAGTTCAAGTCAAATTCTATCGGTTTTGATTACTTTTATTGCGAAAAATTAATTTGTTTATTGTTAAACAAAGCTATAAACACATAGTGATTGAATGATGTTTTCAATGCATTTCTCATTTGAAATCGAACAAGTAGGCGCACATACAGTCAATTTCTACCTTGATTACATTGGGCATGGGAAACACTATGTGTTTATGGCTTTGTTTAACAAATAAAAACTTAATTTTTAGCAATGCAAATAATCAAAACCGATATAATTTGACTTGAACTTTCAAATGCAGTAAGCATAATTGCTATTTTATTTTTTAATCAAAAGTTATTCGGGTTCAAAAATTGCACTTTTTCGATTTTTTGAAAGTTCAACCGTATTTATCTCGAAAACTATGCATCCTACGAAAAAACTTGTAGGACCATTTTTTTGCTGAGAATCACCTAAAAAATACAAAAAAATGTTTTGTTTTGCGAAAAATCGCGGTTGTTATTCCTCAAGTTCTTTGTTTATAACAATCTTATCGACATCCGGATCAACTGTTACCCAAAAAATTCGTGTTCTACGGGTTAAATACATAAAAAACTTGGGTAAGTCCATCTGAATTAAGGGGGCCGTTGTACCCCCCCCCCTGGCGACAGGACTAATTCAGTTTTTTTAGCTCTTCATTCTCTATATACAATAGTGATAATGCGTCTAGGTTTTTTTGACCAAAATTTGACCTTAAATATGTTTTTATTCTTTTTAAAGCCAAAAAAGACCGCTCTCCTGATGCGTCAAATAAATTTGCAGTAAAGTTAAGATATTTGGAAAAGTTGCCTTTACATCCTGGATGACATAAAATTTTTGATAAATTATATGTTTATTCAAATTTTGTCACAACGTTACAAAATGAGTAAGGGCCCCATCCCAAAGCGCCCAGTGGATAAACCGGCACTGTCGTCATTGCTTCGGCGAAATAAATTTTTGAAGTGAAAACTTCTTTAGGGAAGTTGTGCACTTTTTGGATGGGAAAAAAGTATTAAATTAGCGACCGTCATTGCTTCGGCGAAATAAATTTTTTGAAGTATAAACTTGTTTAGGGACGTTGTGCACTTTTTGGATGGGAAAAAGTATTAAATTAACAACCGTCATCGCGACCGTCATTGCTTCGGCGAAATAAATTTTTGAAGTGAAACCTTCTTTAGGGACGTTGTGTACTTTTTGGATGGAGAAAAAGTATTAAATTAGCGACCGTCATCGCGACCGTCATTGCTTCGGCGAAATAAATTTTTGAAGTGAAAACTTTTTAGGGACGTTGTGCACTTTTTAGATGGGAAAAAGTTTTAATTAGCGACCGTCACCGCGATTGTCATTGCTTCGGCGAAGTAAATGTTTGAAGTGAAAACTTCTTTAGAGAAGTTGTGCACTTTTTGGATGGAAAAAAATTATTAAATTAGCGACCGTCATCGCGACCGTCATTGCTTCGGCGAAAAAGTGAAAATTTCTTTAGGGACTTTGTGCACTTTTGGATGGGGAAAAAGTATTAAATTAGCGACCGTCATCGCGACCGTCGTTGCTTCGGCAAAATAAATTTTTGAACTGAAACCTTCTTTAGGTACGTTGTGCACCTTTTGGATGGGGAAAAAGTATTAAATAAGCGACCGTCTTTGCTTTGGCGAAATAAATTTCTTAAGTGAAAACTTCTTTAGGGACATTGTGCACTTTTTGGATGGGAAAAAGTAAATTAGCGACTGTCATCGCGACCGTCATCGCTTCGGCGAAATACATTTTTGAAGTGAAAACTTGATTATGAACGTTGTGTACTTTTTGAATGGGGAACAAGCATTGAATCAGCGACCGTCAGCCCGACCGTCGTCACTTCGGCGAAATCAATTCTGAACTGAAAACTTCTTTAGTGACGTTGTGCACTTTTTGGATAGGGAAAAGTATTGAATTTGCAACCGTCATCACTACGGCGAGATATTATGTCATTTATATACTATAGGTTGAAATGCGTATAAGTTCTACCGAAGTTATCATGGTTGGAGTAGGGAGAGAGAGTGTGTACCCGAAGGAGCTTGATATCCCTATCTCCTTTGAAGTGAAAGCTTCTTTAGCGACGTTGTGCACTTTTTGGATGGGAAAAAGCATTGAATTCGCTACACCGTTAAGCTACGCTATCGCTACGGCAAGATATTTGTAATTTGTATACTATAAATTGAATTGCGTATAAGTTCGACCGAAGTTATAAAGGTTGAAGGAGGGATAGAATGTGTACCCGAAGGCGCTTGGTTCGCCAGAAGTTTTCACTTCTGTCGGCACTCCCCCGAGTGCCTTAAATTTTTATATATTATTAGCCCAGTAAATGAACGGCAAATACGGCGATACCGTGTAATTTTCAGGGGTAACTCCGAATTGCATGAAAATTTGGATTTAGGTTCCCCTTACCCGCCACTTCAAAGTTGAAATTGTGCCGTTGGTTGCTTTTACTTGGGGGGTGACACTCACCCCTTCCCGGGGTGAAAAAACATACGTTCAAGATAAGATCGGATATATAAATTGACTGATTTTAAGCAACTTTTTTTCTATAGAGTTTTTTATGTAAGTCAATACTTTTCGAGTTATTTGCGATTGAATATGTTTATTTTTTCGACAAAAAAACTACGTTTTCAGACGGTTTTTCGCAAATAGCTCAAAAAGTAAATATTTGATCGAAAAAAATATTCTCAGCAAAAGTTTAGCTTATAAAAAACCGAAAAAAATGGTGTATCAGTAAAGTCTATCAATTGAGTAAAAACAAAGTTGTAGCTCATGAACAATACGTTCTTATTCGTCTAATTTCAAATCGAATATTTCAAGGTGAAATCACCGAAAAATTAAGCACTATTCGGGAAAATCCCAATCAAACTTTTTAAAGTGTTTATAGAAAGCTTTATTTTAATTGTTTATAAAAGTTTCTAGCATTAAAAATAAGCGAGTTGCGCTCAAAATAAAGTTCGCCCTCTTTTTTTTTGGTAAAAAAAAATCATGAAAATCTCCCCGTGTTTAGCTCCCCAAATGAAATTAGTCGCTACCGCTTTACAAAAAATTTACTTACTTCTCTATTTTTTATATGATCTGTCAGTCTCACCGGTTTAAAGTGCTTATTTTTGAAAGATTTATAGTTGAACAAGCTTGAACGGGTCACTAATCACGAGTGTATGCAAATTTTGAACAGCCATATCTTAACCAATTTTTGTCTTACGGAAAAACAAAAGGAAACTAGAATATTTATAATAGAAAAACCTACATTTTTTTACTCTCTAAGATTTTTCTTATCACTAATACTTTTTAAGTTATTTGTAAAAAAGGAAATTTTTCAAAAATGTTTAGAAAATTTTTTTTTACTATAAAATAAATTTTTTTTAAATAAGCATTTTAAACCAATCAAACTTACAAATCATATAAACAATACACATATAGTTAAAATAAATGGTAAAGCGGTAACGATTAATTTTATTTAGGGTGCTTAATAGAGGGAGGTTTTCACGATTTTTTTTACCGAAAAAAGGGACCAACTTTTTTTTTCAGTGAAACTCGTTTATTTTTGATGCTAGAAACTTTTATAAAAAACATATATAAAGTTTTTTTAGATACTTTAAAAATGTTAATAAGCTTTTCCCGAAAAGTGCTTAATTTTTCGGCGATTTCGAGTTGAATTATTCGATTTGGAATTAGACGAATAAGAACGTATTTTTCATGAGCTACAACTTTGCTTTTACTCAATTTATAGACTTTACTGATACACCATTTTTTTCGTTTTTTTATGAGCTACACTTTTGCTAAGAATACTTTTTTCGATAAAATATTTACTTTTTGAGTTATTGGCGAAAAACGGTCTGAAAACGTAATTTTTTTGTTGAAAAATCAACATTTACAATTGCGAATATCTCGAAAAGTATTGACTTAAAAAAACTTTATAGAACGGAAGTTGCCTATAATCTGTCAATTTATCCATTTCCGGGCTTATTTTAATTACGCGTTTTTCACCCACCGAGAAGGGGTGACTGTCACCCCCCAAGTAAAAGCAACCAACGGCACAAATTCAACTTTGAAGTGGAGGGTAAGTAGAACCTAAATCCAAATTTTCATTCAATTCGGAGTTGCCCCTGAAAATAACAGTCCAAAACGGTCATTTATTGGGCTATATATGCGATCGTAACAAATATCCAAAATTTTAAAATTACTATTGAAAATTTGAGTTGATTTGTTAATTTTTTGACCTGAGTATATTTAAATTGGTTTTTAAGCACCTATTTTATTAGACGTAATCTTTACTGAGAAAGTTGTTCATGTCATTGACCGATTAAAATGAATCAAATTCCAAAAAATTATACAATCCAAAATTTTATTTTTCACCTACACCCACACACATTTTGTAAGATGATCACTGGCATGCGCTAATTTTATTTTTTGGCAACTAACCGGGAGAAAAACAAAATACTCCCACGTCTCAGTTTCATGTGATAGATTATTAGGCTTACAGGGTGAATCGTTATTTTTATCGAATAAAAACTTTCATTTTAATAACACTATACGATTTTTAGTCGATGTTTAGTCTGTAGGTACAGTTACGATCATTGAATAGTTTACAGGTTTACGTATCTAGGAGCCAATTTTTTAAATTTTTTCCTCGTTTAAACCCACCTTTTACGTCAAAGTGACGTTAACAGTGGTGGATCTACAATAGGTTGATTAAAATTAAAAAATCAAAATAATATAAATATATTTTACAAAATTTAACAAAATGGATAGTATAGAAAGAAGGTTTTCCGAATAAAGTGGATTATGGTCTTAATAGGTAACGAAAATAGGGAAGTATGGTTATAAAATATTTATTTTATTTTAAATCCATTTTATATTAAATAATGATAAACAATATTAAATAATAAACAGTAATTTGTGTAATTCTTGTGACAGTGAAACAAACAACATTCTTCGAGTTTGGCAATTGCTCTTGATTTTTGCATATCACTCAAATCCATTCTTACCATTTTGGAGGAGTTTGATATCGTTTTATTTCATTTTATTTTTCAACACTAGCCAAATTTTTGATAAGCATTGACTTTTTGAAATTTTTTGACTTTGACATTTATCAAATCCGTACGACACTGCAATTTTAGAGTATTACAATATAAAAATTAAGGTGTAAACTATTCAGTGATCGTAACTGTACAACATTGTACATGTACCTAATTTGTTTTAGTAAGAACTGGTTTCATAAAGGGTAGGTCATTCCTAAGGGAGAGGTCAGTTTAATGGTTATAATATGCCTGAAAACCCGTTGAACATAATATTATTATGTACACTTTTATATGAGTCAGCAGTGTGACACTGACACATTGTATATTGTATTTAACATCAGAACAGTTAGTAGGAAGGAACATAAATCAGAAGCTTGTTTCCATAAGGGCCAATGTCACTTTTAGATTGTTTGGGCATATATGTGCATTTTTAGATTTCAAATAAATAATATCGTGTAAAAGGGGCCAAGTGAAAGAGGTGGGCAAAGAAATTGCTTCCTGTCTATACACCTACCTAAATATATGTAGGTAGTATTCCCTCTTATATAAACAAAATCATTATGTATAACGACTGCTGCCCTGGGCAAAATCGAAATATTTTACTATCAGTTATGCTTCTTACCCTTATTGAAAATTTCAAGTACAAAGGATGGAATATTGATATTTATCACAAATTTCTATTACAAAAATTGTACTACTGTCAGGATAGATATTCCTAGAGACTGGGCTAACCTTATTCGTCTAATACCCACTAACCACCAATTTTTGTTATGAAATGAAGCAGGAGGATTTTCTTTGTTTTAAATCATTATTATAAGGCAAATTTCAGTATGCAAGATAGTCCAGGGCGCGTTGTTGATAGTCCAGGGCGCCTGTTTTGGGATGGACGTTGAGAGGTGACTCAATTTTTTTTGCAGAAATTGCTTGAAAATAACTCAAATAATAATATTTGAGTTATCCTCCCACTCAAAATGGTCCGGAACATTGTTTAAAAAATCAAAATGTCAAAATATGAAGTAAAAGTTCGATTTTTTTATTGGTTTTTTGATTATAACTTTAAAACTATTCAATTTTGAGAAAAGTTGTACTGACATAAAAGTTGCGAAATTAAATTTCGTACAATATAGAATTGGTTAAGAATTTAAAAAATAGTCACCCTTGTTGCAAAATAGCAATAATTGTAAAAAAAACATACAAAAACAAGTATTCGCATTTTACGGTTTTAAACCATTTATGCTACACTTAGGACCTTCGTATTTTACGCAGAAAAACTTTATGATATAGTAAAACAAAACTGTAACTTTCATTAAAATCGGTTTAAGAGATTTTGCAAAATAAATTTTGCAATCCGGCTTTCGCAAAAAATATTCATTTTTTTAAAATGTTGCAGGACTGAAAATAAAGCAGATAGCAAGTTGAATTTTTTTTTCTTATAGAAGTGTACTGTACCTTTAATTTGCAATTTGCAAAATTAAAATCGATTAATTATCACGGCGTCAGAAAATTTTTTAAATAAACATTAATTTTTGGTGCTACGCGCAGGACAGCGGTGTTCGATTCACACAAGTTGATTTCCTCCAAAATTTCTTCCAATCTTTATCTAATATATTATTTTCTTACTCTATATTTTGTTGTATTTTAATATTTTAATTCCACAAGAATCAAACTAATTTTATTATTGTTTGTGAAATATTGTTTAAACAATTGCATATGTTTAAAAATAATTAACTTATATTCTCAAAGTTAAAATATATGAACAAAGAAAGTTTTTGCTAAAAAAATGTTATTTCAAAGGATAGAGTATGTGTTTTTATTTTGCAATAAACAAATTTCTTTATTTATATCGAGATGCAATAAAAATTAAAATGTATCAATCATTATCAAAGATCATTGGAATGCCCAATCAGAGCAAACTATCCGCTGTCTTGCGCGTAGCACCAATAATTAATGTTTATTTAAAAAAATTCCTGACGCCGTGGTAGTTAATCGATTTTAGTTTTGCAAATTGCAAATGAAAGGTACAGTATACTTCTATACGCAAAAAATGTCAACTTGCTATCTGCGTTATTTTCAGTCCTGTAACATTTTGAAAAAATGAATATTTTTTGCGAAAGCTGGATTGCAAAATTTATTTTGCAAAATCTAATGAACCGATCTTAATAAAATTTACAGTATTGTTTTACTGTATCATAAGGGTAAAATATAAAGGTACTAAGTGTAGCATAAATGGTTGAAAAACGTAAAATGCGAATACTTGTTTTTGTATGGTTTTTTCGCAATTATTGCTATTTTGCAACAAGGGTGACTGTTTTTTAAATTTTTAACCAATGCTACATTGTAGGAAATTTAATTACGCAACTTTTATGTCATTACAACTTTTTGTTGGAAATGAATACTTTTAAAGTTATAATCAAAAAACGAAGAAAAAAATCGAATGTTTCCTTTATTTTTTGACATTTTGATTATTTAAACAATGTTCCGGACCTCTTTGAGAGGGAGGATAACTCAAATATTATTATTGATATGAGTCACCTCTCAACATCTAATTGTACTAATATTTTTACAGATGCGCCCTGGTCTAAGAACCAATACTCAAGAACAACCAGTAGTGTAGTCTAAAATAAGGCTTATTTAGTATTCAAGTGAGAATATTGGCGTGGTAAAATACAAAAACTTTAAGAATTATATTGGAAAAATAAATATTGGGATGGCTGTGATAATATGAACTTGGACTGCTCTATCACAAGTTTAGTGTCGTAACCACTAGCCTATTTGCGAGCCATACACGAGCAATACATTTAACTTATAAAAAAAACCATTGAGAAACTTCTGATAAAAGAATAAAAAACCACTAAACGCCGTAAAAATGAGTGGCACACACAATACTCCAGCCACAGTATAAAGAGGGAACCTCTATATACTGTGCTCCAGCTACAAAACAGCTGTAATGAATACAGTCCAGGGTAATAAGGTTTTTCCCATGACACTCGAGCAGCCACTGTACTGAAGCGTTTTTTCGTAGGTAATACCTATAACAGCAAATTGTAACTATTTCCTGCGTAGGATCTGGCGGCCATTTTTATTTATAAACAATTAAGTGTCAAAAAATGGTTTTTCCCTTATTTTTTAAATCAATGGAAAAGAGTGAAACTTATGGTTTTTTTAGTACAAATATCTTTGAGATTATGGAAAAAGCTTTAAAATGACGTATTACAAAGTTTGATATACTCATTTATTGTTAAAACAGGGTAAAAAAGTTAATTTTTTTGGAAAAAGTTATCCAAAAAATTTATAAGGAAAGATTAACGATACTTTTGCATAATTATTTATTACTAATAAATGCATTTTTATTCGCTTTTTTTAAACCAAGTTGAAAATATAGATCATGCTCTTTCATTTGACACCTGTGGAATGGTTCTAACGTCATGTTTTTCTGACTTATGTTATTGCAAAAAAATGCTCTCTGAGATAAACAATTTGAATAAAATTTAAACAATTGTATGAATCGCTTTGAAATTTTTATCACATATTAAGCACCAAAGAATCCTCATTTGACAAAATTTTCAAACCTGTACACTAATTTTTACAGCAGTTATTGCAAAATTTTTTTTTGCAATTCCTACCTTTTTTGCAATTATATTAACAACAAATGAGTATATCAAACTTTGTAATATGTCATTTTAAAGCTTTTTCCATAATCTCAAAGATATTTGTACTAAAAAAATCATAACTTTCACTGGTTTCCATTGATTTGAAAAAAAAGGGAAAATGCCATTTTTTGACAGTTAATTGTTTATAAATAAAAATGGCCGCCAGATACTACGCAGGACATAGTTACAATTTGTTCCTATAGGTATTACTTGTCGAAAAAACGCTTCAGTACCCTGGCTGCTGAAGTTTCACGAACAGGGTATATTTTTGTCTTATTACGGTGGCCTAATATTACGTGGCTCAAAAATGTATTTTGATTTTGATGGAAAATAAAATTATAATTATATTCTGAAAGATTTTTCCATAGTATCTGCTATATTTGAAGTAAAACGCGCATAAAATAGTACGTTTGTTAAAGTATGCAGTTTGAGGCTCTTTTGCTGATGCAGTTTTACTTCAAATTTAGCAAATACCTACTATAGAAATTTTTTTCAAAATGAAACTATAATACAGTGATGAGCGTGCTGATAACCGGCAGAATAACGCAAAAGATGGAAAACATAATACATTGCGAAGTAAAGAGAGATGAAACTAATAGAAGTGGAAATGATCGGTATATACATACGGATAAATTAACATTACATTACATACAGTTTCCCACCTTTAGACGTATAGAAAGAATATGACAACTGTCACTGTAACAGGAGAATTTTATAAAATACTCCCGTCACAGACGTCTAAAGGTGGGAAACTAGGTAATGTAATGTTAATTTTTACGTTTATACAGATCATTTCCACCTCTACTAGTTTCATCTCTCTTTACTTCGCAATGTATTAAGTTTTCCATTTTTTGCGTTATTCTGTCGGTTATTAGCGCTCTAATCACTGTATAATTTTAATATAATATTATGTATTAAAATTATAATTTATAATCATCATCACCATGACATCTACACTTCTAGTGGAGTGATTGCCGCCCTCTTTGGGCTGTTCCTATTCATTTGTCGCGGTGAATCAAATTGCATAAACATTTTGGTTTTACAATAATTGGTTGAGTGACCTGGCATCTTCTACAATTTTTCCTATTTCTGTTTTTGCTTATGGTTACCCATTTTTTAACTCCCATCTTCTTAAGATCCTCGACTATCTGTTTCTTCCATCTGGGTTTGGGTCTTCCTCGTGGTCGGCCTGATACATGTCTCCATTTGGTAATTTTCTTGATAAATGTTTCTGGACTTTTCCTTTCTATATGTCCCATCCATCGGAGTCTCTGTGCCTTGATAAATCTGACGATGTCTTCACCTTTCAAAAGTCCTCTTACTTCGTGGTTCATGAGTTTTCTAAATTCATTATTACCTAAGTTTAGTGGACCTGCTATCCTCCGAATTATTTTCCTCTCTAGGATCCTCAATCTTTCTTCCTCTCTCTGTGACAGACACATTACTTCAGCACCATATGTGATTACTGGTCTAATTGCTCTCTGTTAATTTTCAGTTTAGTATTCTGAGTAAGCTTTTATTTTTGAAGAAGTTGTTGTATTTCCAATTCTGGTTTTAGGTTTTGTTTCCTGCTTGGATTCTTTAATTGATTACGATGTTTCTATCATTACTTAGTTCCATTAACTGAGAACCCTAGATATTTAAATTGTTCTACCGTTTCAAACTCATATTCCGCAATGTTTAAACTTGTGATATTAACTGGATTTTTTCTTGAGCATAGTAGGTACAGTGGAACCTCGATAACTCGGATTAATCAGGACCGCGGCCGATCCGGGTTATCTAAAATCCTGTTTAGCCGGAGAATATGGTAAAAATTAATAAAATACGGTAAACTTACAGATAGACTCCGTTATAATTAAAATAACATAAAATATATATGCACACGTTAGCATTAAGGCGGAAATACATATCCGCGCCGCGAACTCCGCGCCGTGTGTGCGCCGCGCGTTCGTGGCGCGGTTATTGTTCGTTAAAATTTTTCATTTTGACGATCCAGAGGAAACTTACGAACGTTTAGTAATTGTAGATAATCATGTCTCTGTCCTGTACTTCTACTACATCTTATTTTGGTATTGTTCTGAAACTATTTTCTTGTGTCATCTTATGCAATTTACTATTGTATGTGGAATAAGCCACAGTTTGGGAACATTTCGGGAACTACCTTTTTCGCTTCCTGGCAACACAAATAAAATGGTAGGGGAGCCCAATCGGGGATTTTTGCAGTTACTCGAGCGCGTCAGATTATCATATGGGGAGAAACGTGGTACCCTGCAGATGTACCTCCACCATATATTGGCTCTTAACACAGGGGAGTTCGTTCAGGGCGGCCCGAAAAAAAAATCTATCCTTAAAATATTCGAAATTGTCAGATTAAGATAAGGTAAGTTAAGTACATGCAAAAGAGTCTATATTTCAAAAATATGACGATTTGAGCGGGGCGTACGGAAATGGGTGAGTCAAAAAGTTTCACAAAAAAAAGCGAATATTTCGCGAAATGAACGTCAGATTGAAAAACTAAAATACGTGTTCAATATTTTTCAAAAATCTATCGAAAAATACCAAACTTGATCCCCCACGGAGAGGGGTGGGGGGTAAATTTAAAATTTTAAATACAAATCCCGCGATCTTTCGCAAAATAAACATCATATCGAAAAACTGCAAATACACTTTATCAATGTTTTTGAAAAATCTATCGAATGGTTCTAAGCACGACCCCCCACGGAGGTGAGGTGGGGGGTTACTTTAAAATCTTAAATGGTAGACCCCGTTTCTTATTGCAGATTAGGATTGTTTGTATAAAAATAAACAACTTTTATTCGAAACATTTTTTTTAATTATGGATAGATGGCGCTATAATCGGAAAAAAGATTGTTGGAAATGGAAAATTAAATTAAAAAATGGGAAGTCCCCACTAAAATGGAAAATTTTACTTAACTTTTTTGGTTTTAGGACCTAATAATCACAACCCAATAGGTCCCCAAAGCGCTCGAGTGACTGCACATTCAGCATACTTTGCTCCCCTAGCATAATATATCTGCTTGTTCCTACAACCAGAAACAAAATTAGAGAACTATAGGTACTTCCAAGTCATGCGATACCTTTTTCGTTTTCCGGTGACACAATTGTAATGTATCTGCTTGTTTCAACTGCGTAGCTTCACTAGAAACGAAATTAGAGAACTATAGGTTCTTCCAAGCCCTGTGTTAACTTTTTCGCTTTCCGGTGACCCAATTATAATATATCTGCTTGTTCCAACTCAGTTGCTTCACCAGAAGCGAAGTTAGAAAACTATTGGGTCTTCCAAGATGTGCGTTACCTTTTTCGCTTTCCGACGACACAATTATAACATATCTACTTGTTCCAACTCCGTTGCTTCACCAGAAGCGAAGTTAGGAAACTATAGGCTCTTCGAAGTTGTGCGTTACCTCTTTCGTTTTCCGGTGACCCAATTATAATATATATGCTTGTTCCAACTAGGTTGCTTCACCAGAAGCGAAGTTAGAAAACTATTGGGTCTTCCAAGTTGTGCGTTACCTTTTTGGCTTTCCGGTGACCCAATTATAATATATCTGCTTGTTCCAACTCCGTTGCTTCACCAGAAGCGAAGTTAGAAAACTATTGGGTCTTCCAAGTTGTGCGTTACCTTTTTGGCTTTCCGGTGACCCAATTATAATATATCTGCTTGTTCAAACTCAGTTGCTTCACCAGAAGCGAAGTTAGGAAACTATAGTCTCTTCCAAGATGTGCGTTACCTTTTTCGCTTTACGACGACACAATTATAACATATCTACTTGTTCCAACTCCGTTGCTTCACCAGAAGCGAAGTTAGGAAACTATGGGCTCTTCCAAGTTGTGCGTTACCTTTTTCGTTTTCCGGTGACCCAATTATAATATATATGCTTGTTCCAACTACGTTGCTTCACCAGAAGCGAAGTTAGAAAACTACTGGGTCTTCCAAGTTGTGCGTTAGCTTTTTGGCTTTCCGGTGACCCAATTATAATATATCTGCTTGTTCCAACCCAGTTGCTTCACCAGAAGCGAATTTAGGAAACTATAAGCTCTTCCAAGATGTGCGTTACCTTTTTGGCTTTCCGGTGACCCAATTATAATATATCTGCTTGTTCCAACTCTGTTGCTTCACCAGAAGCGAAGTTAGAAAACTATTGGGTCTTCCAAGTTGTGCCTTACCTTTTTCGCTTTCCGGTGACACAATTATAATATATCCGCTTGTTTCAACTGCGTTGCTTCACCAGACACGAAGTTAGAAAACTATAGGTTCTCCAAGTCGTGCGTTACCTATTTCGCTTTCCGGTGACACATAATATATATCTGCTTATGAATTTTTTTTGATATTGATAACTATTTCCGAAGTGAAAGTCGAAAGGTCAAGTAAACTTGATTTCAAACTCGAATTGTGGCTTATGCCCAAATAAAATAATAAATCTTATTTTTAATACATGTTATTTTTAGTACAACATAACAATGAACTAACATTTTTTAAAAAGGTCCGCATTTACATTTTTTTATTTCAGCTTCTATTTCCGTTCAGATCGGATTTAGGCTGTTTCTTTAAATTAAATGGTTCTTTATTGAGGATCCCACAATAATGATTTTCCACGGTAAACATCAATTTCCTTCCGACAGTTCCGACCATTCCATTACTAACAAATATTCAACTCATGCGCGCCAAAACCAACAAACCACTCGCAAACCCGTCCAAATACGTATTGCGAACCATCAAAGCGTTTGTTGAAAAACCGACAGAATTTAGATCGTGGTGCGCCGTGTGCGTGCCGTTTGTGCGTCACTTGAAAACACGTACTAATCTGACGAATACGCTGCGCGCGAGCGGCTCGCACACCGAGCAGAGCGCATATGTATCTCCGCCTTTACGTAGACAAAAAACACGCAAACACTATCTGAAGCACGATTACAGAATGGAAGCGAACAATACAAGACTGTACTACACAAAATACAGTCACAATCGGAACGATGTTATGTTATTTAAGAACTGTGACTATGGAACTGTGGAGACTAAGACCATTGTTAATGTTTTTTTAAATCGTCTTTTAGTCTTTTTTAAGCAATGCTAAAACAGTTTGAAATAAATAAAGGAATACTACAGATGCCTGTTGTTTCCGATAATCCGAGATAATGAACGTCGCTCTGCGGCCGTGTGCCATGAGTCATTTTTTTTATCGTATAGTTCAAATTACACAAATACACATTATCTCTCAAATATTATATTACATACATTTTTATTGTTGAAATATTTGTCTGATGAAAATTGGTCCGGGTTAGCCGGACTTCCGGGTTATCGTGGGCCGACTTATCGGGGTTCCACTGTATTTTGTTTTGTTTTGATATAGCATTAATATAATATAATAATTATATTAATTAGATACATATATATTATTATATAAATAAATAAAACTATAATTTTATTTTCCATCAAAATAAAAATAAATTTTTGCGCCACGTAATATTCATATCAGCTCATTTGTAGCTGGAATATTGTGTGCGCCACTCATTTTACGGCGTTTAGCGGTTTTTTATTCTTGTATGTATTTACACGGCGATACTTACGTCTATTGCAATATAATTATTCTACTTTCCATAAATGAGTTACAGTAGGAAAAATGAAAGAATACCCATGAACGAACATATAAAACACGTTGTATTTTCCTGTCAGTGTGTCTTACAAAAAATTGGCAAGCGCAAGTACATGTAATAATTATTATTACATGTACTTGCGCTGGACAATTTTGTTTGTGACACGGTGACAGGAAAATACAGCGTGTTTTATATGTTCGCTCATGGGTATTCTTTCATTTTTCCGACTGTACGTGTAGTCTTAATTTTTGTTCTTACTCTATATTCAATTAAACAAAATTTGAAAATTACGCGTTCGATATATTGATTGGAATATTTTAGAAAATCGTTCTTACTTAGTTTATGGACGAATATGTTTTTTCATGGAAATCACATTTTTTTAAGATATCAATATGTAAATTATCAATGTTAAATCAAATTTAATTTTTGAGATAAAAAAGTGAATATATAGTTCTGGAATAATACATATAAAAATATACAAGACGGGAAAATTTTAACTTTTTTGTTTAATACGGTTAAACGGTTATACGGTTAAAAAGTTAATATATTGAATGTCAAGTTTAAAATACCTCAACACAGCGAATCACGAACATGAAAATAATTGTTTTTCCTAATAGGTTCACTTGTCTAATATGGTTTAATACCTCATTTATTTCATCGACTTTTGAAGTAACCCAGATCTTCTCCGAAAGGCCATCAGTCATCCAATAACACCTTATAAGGGAGTCTTGAATAAAAACCAACCGATATTATGGTTGATGTATCATTAAAGTAGACCTCTTTCTGATTGAATTGTGTAATAAATACTTTTTTGGCGATAAATCGATGGACGTTGCTGTGGAAGGTCTACCAGATGATAAATCTGAGGTACCGACAAGATTCTGTTTTTTTTTTAATATTGTCATTGGGTGTTTGATTCAGTGTAAACGCTATGCTTAGAAGTATTGTAAAGTTTTTGTTGTCAATAAGTTGTTGGTTGAACGTGTAACATGTTTAGAAAGGTAGGAGGATTCTTTTAATATTACTTAATTGATTTATCTGCTTTATGTTTATCTTTTCCATTTGTCGCCTGGGTGTGCTATATGAAATCAATTTTCTTATTTTTCTTTATTTTTTACATTGGAACAAATCTGATATTGCAAATTTTAAGGTAAAAGACGTTGTGTACTGTTGATATTTTAGGTGTATTTCTGATATTATTTTATTTGAGGATCATCATCTAAGTGGTTGTCCATGTTTCCACTTGGAGCGTTTGGTCTCCATACAATGTTTTTGTCAACCTGAGATCTATGATGTTTAACTTTCGTTTCTATTTAAAGATCCTAGATTATTTTTCTGTCACAATATTATTTCAAGCACAAATATCTATAATTTTTTCTGCACCACAATTAATCTTTATGTAGGTACGATTTTGTTAAAGTTTGGTTTATAAGCTGATCAATCTAATGTTATTTTCTATATATAATACTTATTCCTAGTTCGTAAGTAGGTATAGTTAAATATACAGTGGAACCTCGATAAGTCGGATTAATCATGACCGCGGCCAATCCGGGATATCGAAAATATGGGTTAGCTGGAGAATGGTAAAAATTAATAGAATACGGTATACTTAGCAGTGATAGATAGTTGGCGTATTCCATGACGTTTTTTCCATCTATCCAGCCAACCTTGACTCGCAGTGAATTTTGGTTCACAATCAGGCAACATTTTATTCAGCTTGAGTGCTGTTTCTTGAACAATATTGGTCCAGACACTAGTAAACCACGTTCCCGTTCCGCACAAAACCAAACATACAAAAAGCGACGTCAAGAGTCTATATTTTTAGCTTTCTTAGCTTTGCACCGATTGCCCAAACAGTCTTTTGTTATCATTTGAAAATTTTTTTTCGATTTTAGTTCTATTGTTCTTTTAAACCAACACTGTAGATGTACCGACACCATATGATATTGCAATTGTTTTTAAAGATTCACCTTTATCAATCCTACCTAATGCTTCTAGTCTCTACATTTTTACGTTTTGTTGCCATTACGTAGACAAAACAACACGCAAACACAAACCTATCTGAAGCACGACTACAGAACGGAAGTGAACAATACGACTGTACTACACACAATACGGTCACAATCGGAACGATGTTATGTTATTTAAGAACAGTGGAGACTAAGACCATTGTTTAAAAAATAATTTTTTAAATAGTCTTAATTCCTTTTTTAGGAGTCTTGTTCTAGCATTCATACGAGTAAGACCTGTGCCAAGTATAATTAAAATCTAGTTTACCTTATCAGTAGTAATTAGTGTATTTGATTTCGATTTAATAGTGTATTTTAAAAAGTGATTTCTGGACAAAATTTGTACGTATTGCTTTCTTTATATTATTAAACCATTATAAATTGTATTTAATTTATAAAAAGTGCATACCAGCGGCTGGTTTCACCAGTTTGCTGGTTCTTGCTGACCATCCAGCATAATGGCTTTGAATGCAATTCTGATACCAGAACCATTTAAAGAAAAAATATAACACGAAGCTATTGTCTGTATCTGCATGACAAGTACAAACATACACAGTAATCCTACAGTTTCTACCTCAACCATGGCCCTTCAAAGTGCTACAAATACTCAAGCTACTACATCAATTTCGTACGTAAACGCTGCAAAATCTTCGCCGAAACCACCATCCCTACCAAAAAAAGAGCAAGCCATAGTCCTTCACGCAGAAGAAAACCTTAAACTTCTAGGTTACGTTAAAGCTATTGGTGATGTCATCGGACCAAAAAATATTTTCTTTGCTTCCAGAATCTCCAATAATAGAATCTGCATATATCTAGCCAACCCAAATCTCGTTGATCAACTTCTGAAGTCCCACCCAACTATCCAAATCGGATCCCTAATTTTAAGTATTAGAAAACTTGTCTCCCTGACAAAAAGAATATTAATCTCGAATATCTCTCCTTATATTCCCCACCAACTTGCAGAAAATGCAATCAAGAGTCTTGGTCTTCAAATAGCCTCCCCAGTGTCTTTCCTTAGAGCAGGAATTCCAGGTGACGAATATTCCCACATCCTCAGTTTCCGCCGCCAAGTGTATGTCTTTTCACCTTCTGATAATTTCGAGCTTCACACCTCCTTGTTAATTTCTTTTGAAGGCAATGATAATAGAATTTTTCTTTCAACGGACAAGATGGAATGTTTCGTATGCAAACAGGCTGGACACGTTGCGTCAAATTGCCCCAATACTTCATCTGACAATGTGTTATCACAAAATTCTACTCTTTCTCATGACCCAACTCCCACTACCGAATCAACGCCACAGCAATAGCATACACAACTTGTGACAGAAAATGTGTTATCTCAAAACTCTACTATCTCTTATGACCTAACCACCACCACCGAATCTACGCCACAGCAACAGAATACACAACTTTTCTCCCATACTGAAATGTGTTCCCCTCAAACCAATTTACCACATCTCTCTTCATCCACAGAAAATTACGAAAATGAACCAATATCTGAACAGTCAGATAAACCATGTTTAAAATCTCCACTGTCACAGAAGAGGCCACGCTCTTCTGTATCATCCGTAAAAGATCAAAACATCCAATCTGGGGAAAACCCTGCAACAGAAGAAGCCATGCTTCCTCCCAATCAAACAGTTCCTAGTTCCTCTAACTCTTCCAATACAAAAAAGAAACTAAAACGTAGTTTTTCTGTCGACCCCAGTCTATCCATTGTCTCTAAGCAAGCAATTCAGGAAGCCTATAGAAAAAATCCGGAGGCGTTTGTAGTCTCTCCTGATAATATTGCCTTTATCGAGAACGCCTATGGTAGCTGTGACCCTGTCTCAGAAGCATTAAGATTCACAACAGATATTAAATCCCTCATTTTAACTTTGCAATCAATAAACCCAACTTTAAAAGAAAGATCCCCAAAAGTCAGAATTACACTCTTAATAAAAAAAATTAAATCTAAAATAAATCCCGCAACAGATGATTCTGAAAGTATAGACAGTCAAGATAATCTCCAGGATGTGTCTGATAAAGATTACTTGTCCGATAGTTCACAAAGTTCGCAAAAATCCAAACACTCTACCTATTAATTTCTGTCTTCACATTGATACAATGGAACTGTGATGGATTTAATTCTCGTCGTCCACGCCTTGAACAGCTTATTTCTGAGTTTTCTCCCGACTTCCTTTGCCTACAAGAAACAAATTTTAGCGATAAATATTCCGGAAAACTTAAAAGTATCAATGGTTACCACTACATTCGAACTACTCAAATCCGAGCCAGTGGAGGAGCATCAATTTTTGTTTCCGATGACATTTTCCATAAAGAATTTCCACTAAACACAAACCTCGAAGCTACAGCCGTTACAGCTTGGTGTCCTTACAAAATTACCATTTGTTGTATATACATTCCCCCAAGCCGTACTATAACATGTTTCGATCTTGAAAATTTAACTTCTCAGCTCCCTACACCCTTTATTTTAGTGGGTGACTTTAATGCACACAATACTATGTGGGGCTCCGAAAACACATTTGGTAGAGGTAAAATCATCGAAAATTTTTTAAATAATACAAATATAAACCTACTAAATTCAGGAAGTAGTACATACTTTCACTTACAAACTGGTAATTTCTCTTCCATAGATTTATCTTTCTGTAATCCCGGAATATTTCCTTTACTTTCGTGGCACACATTAAACAGTCTCTATGATAGTAATCATTTTCCTATTCATATCTCCGACAAGTCAAAAATAACTTCTAGAACTATAACAAAATGGAAAATTGCTCAAGCAAACTGGGAACTTTTCAGAACCACAGTTAAGGAAAAAACTGATGAACTGCACTTAAACAATGATATAGATACAGATGTAAGACTATTAAATAACTGTTTAACTGAAGCTGCTGAGGAATGTATCGGTAAATGCGTGATTGATCCTTCCAGGAAACATGTTCCCTGGTGGAGTGAATCATGCAAAATAGCAGTGAAACAATGCAAAAAAGCATTAAATAAATACCGGAAGACTCGTATGATTACAGACCTAATAAATTTCAAAAAACTTAGGGCCAATTCCAGGCGAATTTTAAAAGAAAGTAAGAAAGCCTCATGGAACCAGTACGTTAGCTCAATTACAACAGACACCTCACCCTCGCAAATGTGGTCAAAGATAAGACGTATGAAAGGTAATAACGTCCAGCAAAATTTCTGCCATCTCTCTGCAAAATCAAAAAATTACCGATGATCAACATATTGCAGACATCTTTGCCTCACACTTTTCAGAAAAATCAAATATTTCCAATCTTTCCAATAACTCAGATATCAATATTTCCGTTCCCAAAATGTTGCCTAGCACTAGTCCTATTAATCTTCCTTTTAATCTCCTAGAATTAAACGAAGCCATCTCCTCACTAAAAAACTCAGCTGCTGGTCCAGATGATATACCATCAATATTCTTAAAAAATCTTATCCACATACACATTTCAAACTACTAAAGTTATATAATAAGATTTGGTCTCAAAAACAATTCCCAACGTTATGGCGACAAGCCATTACAATCCCTATCAGAAAGAATGACTAATTTTCAAATCTTCTACAGTCATATAGACCAATCTCTCTCATTTGTTCATTATGCAAACTGTTGGAAAAATGGTCAATAAACGCCTGCTATGGCATCTAGAAAGAAATAATTTTCTTGACCCTTTCCAAACAGGCTTCAGGTCAAACAGGAGTACAATGGACAACTTGGTCACACAACACACCGAAATTGTTGACGCATTTTCGAAGAGAAACGAAGTCATAGCAGTAACTCTAGATATTCAAAGTGCCTTCGACACTGTACAAAAACCTCTAATCCTCAAAAAATTAGAAGAATACAATCTAACTGGTAACATTTATCTATTTGTAAAAAACTTCTTAACAAATCGATCTTTTAGAGTAGGTATTAACAAATGGAAAAATATCAAAACCACACGCACTAGACAACGGTTTACCCCAGGGTTCTGTCTTAAGTACTACCTTATTTATACTTAGTATGAATGACTTTCACTCATATATTGAACCACCAATCAGATACTCGATATATGCCGATGACATTATATTATACTGCCAAGGCAGAGTCTCAGCTACCACCAGCGCTTTGCTACAAAATACAATAAATAAAATAGACATCTGGTCTGCGCGTGCTGGATTTGTTTTCTCAGCTCCTAAATTCAAAGTTAACCACTTTTCCAAAAAGTATAGACCAAATTCACCCTCTATAAGTCTAAACGGACTTCGTTTAGAAACAGTTAACTATTTGACACTTCTGGGCGTCACCTTTGACAAAAAGCTCACTTGGAGACAGCATATTCAGAAACTTAAAGGAAACTGTGCCCAAAGAATCAATTTACTTAAATCTCTTTCGAGCTTCTCTTGGGGAGCTGATGAAGAATCTCTTCTTAAAATATATAGAGCGTTAATTCGCTCTAAGCTCGACTACGGTAGTATTCTTTATATGACATCCAGTAGCTCCTCACTAAAGTCTCTAAACCCAATTCAAAATACATCACTACGACTATGTCTTGGTGCTTTTAAGTCCAGCCCCGCTGAAAGTGTCTGTGTAGAAGCTTCAGAGCCACCACTCCACCTAAGAAGGCAACAACTTCTACTTACATACTTTGCAAGAATATCAGAAAATCCAAGTAACCCGGTAATAAATCTAATCAAATCCATAGAGCCTTCCACAGAAAATGCATCCAATCACACTCTGACGTTACCACAAATATTATCTCCTTTATTGAATTCTATCAACCTTTCACATACTACTGCTATTTGTACTCCTAATACAGCCCCTTGGCTACACAATCTTCCAGTACTCAATACCGATTTATGCAGATTCGATAAAACAGAAACCCCAAACTCACTCCTCAGAAAATCCTTTCAAAACATCCTCAACTCAACACAATTTGATGAAATATTATACACCGATGCGTCCAAGAATGAAGACTGTTGTGGCTGCGTTGTGTCCACAACGACGACGACAATAAACGCTGTGCGACTACCTAGAAGCTGTAGTGTTTACACCGCAGAATTGTATGGACTACTTCAGGCACTAAAGACTTCACTTTACCCTACTTCAAATGAAAGCAAGAAAATCGCCATATGTACAGATTCTCTCTCCTCGATTCATTCGATAAGATGCATCTTCACAAAAAATCCATTAGTCCAGGAAATTCACAACATCTGCAACCAACTATACTCCAATAACATAACAATCACAATGATTTGGACTCCATCCCATGTTGGTATATTGGGAAACGAAAAAGCAGACCAGGCCGCTAAGGCAGCATGTTCTTCTGACACAGCCTTCAAACAGGTCCAAACCTACGCGGACCTTAAAATATTGTTTAAACAAAATATTCTCAGCTCATGGGCAGACCAATGGAATAGAACAAAAACTAAACTGCACGAAATTCAACCTAACTTATCTCGGCCCAATATGTCTTCCATGAACAGGAAATAAAAATCAGTTATTCGCCGACTACGAATAGGGCATACACGTCTCACACACGGATACCTTATGGCGTCAGAAAACCCTCCAGTATGCCATCTCTGCAATACTCTCCTTTCTATTAAACATGTAGTAATATACTGCTGTCAGTATGATTTCCCTAGAAACAAGTTCAAGTTAAAAGGGAATTTAAAAGACATCCTCAGTGTTCCAAATGGTTTTGACTGTGTTCTTAAATTCCTAAAAGAAACAGGTTTATTCCATCTAATCTAACAAGTGCACAGAGTTTAATCTGTAAGTTTTATTGTTTGCCTTCACTAATAAGAACTGATCATACCAAATGTATATTTTTGTATTTATAATGTATGTATAATGAATGTATATGTATAATTTGTATCTATAATATTGTAAACTACGTAAACTGTTCCCGTGACAATGACCAGTAGCTGTCGAGACACGTTAATTAAAAATAAAAAAAAAATCTTTTTTAAACAATGCTAAGACAGGTTGAAATAAATAAAGGAATACAGGTGCCTGTTGTTTCCGATAATTCTAGACAATGAACGTCCCTCTGTCGCCGTGTGCCATGAGTCATTTTCACTATCGTACAGTTCAAATTACACAAATACACATTATCACTCAAATATTATACATACTACATAAATTTTTATTGTTGAAATGTTTGTCTGATGAAAATAGATCCGGGTTAGCCGGACTTCCGGGTTATCGGGGGCCGACTTATCGGGGTTCCACTGTACTTCGCATTCTATCTTAAAATAAATTAGTCATCAATTTTTTTGCACCATATCTTGCTTAGTTTGAATGTGTAGTGAATGAATAGTTAATCGACATTTAACAGTGCACGTTCTAACGGTCTTAAGATATTCGTGGCATTATACCCTTAAAAACCACCATTTTTCTGTTATTTCAAGTTGAACAACCCGATTTTAGTATGCACCAAAAATATATTTACACGTACCTTTTCTCTTTTTGTACTATAACTAGTACAGAAGATTTATGAAGAAACGAATCTCTTTGATTTTTCATGAGCTACAAAAATGTTTTATATAGTTTTTTTCGTTATATCCATGGTTTTTAGATATTCGCAAAAGGTGACATTTTTCAACGAAAATGGCATATTTTTAACCACGCAAAACTCAAGAAGTATTGAGTTTTCAAAAAAAAATATGAAACAGTTTTTGCTTAGAGTTAGGTTCTCTAGCCGCTTCCGTGGTTATTTTGACCAGAAAATTTTCAACCCCTGAGAAGGGGTGGGAACCACCCCCAAGATAAAAGCACACATCAGCATAGGGTAGACTTTGTATTAGTAGATAAGTAAAATTTCATTAAAATCCATGCAGTAGGATAGAATTTGAAGAAAATATCCTGTTTTTGCTCTCATTGACGGCATGGCGTATAAATATGTGATATTTGAACTTTTCCTCAATTTTACATCTCCGCTCCGTAGGATTTCCCCACACTGCGGGTTGCTTGACCATAGGATCAAACCTCAGAATAATATATGGACTCTAGATGGCAACTCTAAGTTGTAACTTTATAACTATGTAACAAAAGGTCCCCTTTTAAGACAAATATACATTTTCATATAATTACATAATAATATATTCAATAAATGTTCATAATATTCATATTTTCACATTTTTCAGTTTTGTTTGATATCCTTGTTTGACACAATCTTATCTTAACCAATTTGGTATTGTTTCCATTAACTTCAGATTTTCTGAGCATATTTTCGTATAATATATTTTTTCATCAATAAATATTTTGAGTTACACACTGTGGTTCTCCGGTCATTCTTCACAAAAATGATTATACGCTGACTCAATTAACTTATACATATATGTAATAAAAAACAAGCTGAAAATGCTAAAACTTTGTTTACGGTTAGCAAACAGCATTTCTACAATTACTAAGTACATATTATTTATACGTATAATAATATAAGCCGAAAATTCGATTTTTCGACTTTGAGATCGGTTATATCGAATTTGGTTCGAAATATCGAACTGGCAATATGCTATTCGTAATCTATGTAAAAAAACACATTGAACTGCTATGTCATATGCCTTAATTTGTAAATTTGATGTTTGGACTTCAAGGTCGGTTATCTCAAAGATGGTTTGATATTATCGAAATTCCGTTTTGAGATATTATAGATTCAGGAAATAAAACTACATTCGAATCCAGATACATAGATCGGCTACAAGTATTGCAGAGACGTATATGCACACAGTACCGGCGCTAGGGTACAAGGTGCCCGCCTGCAAAAGTAGCATAGGCGCCCTTCGGTCTTTTAAATTAGTAATTTATATCACACCAGCAGAAAAAATCTCATTTTGGCGCCCCCTAAACAGGTGCGCCCGCCTGCAGTGCTTCCCTTGCAGGCCCGTTATCGCCGGCCCTTTTAACAAAGTTTTTGTTAAAAATATTGCACAGTTCGTCTATTGCCACTTTTGCTTTGTTATAAAACACAGTCAAAAATAAAAGTAATATGGACAACAATTAATTGGACATCGTAGCTCTACTAAAAATATATTTCATTTTAAAGGTACTTCTTTAGATATTAATTAAAGAAGGGAAACTTCAAGAAACCTTAAGTTTTCAGTTAGTTCTTAGTCTAAACTTTGGAATATTTCAACTTTACGAATATACTTCTTCAAATTTCTCGTAGATATTATGTCTGCATACAACATGGGCCTCGCGCCATAATAAATAAAATATGTCTGCTGAAGGCAGTTCAGTCAACATCCTCGCAGACGACAACCGCAATATAGACAACAAAACAACATAAACAAACGAGATAGTTCGGTGTAGAGTTGGGTTTAAATTTGGACTGAATCGTTTCATAAGAACTACTTATACAAGTCATAAATTTACAAGTCATAAATTTTCATTAAATATCAATTTCAGAGAAAGACAAGGATATGAGTGAGGTATATAATCCTCTTTCTTGGTTCGTTTCATTATATGTTCGGTTTTTTATTTATTAATTTATTATTTATGCCGCAATGTTACTATCCTGTATCCTGCTATAAGGACAGCATCAAGATCTCATCCTTGTATGCATTTTTATTGTTGTAAATCACTTTGGTATATTATTAGATATACACATACAGTACAAACTCTTAACTAGAATACTTCTAATCAAAATAGCATTTATCCGAAGTGGTCCCAAAAAATATACTTTCTAATTTTTTGTGAGATCACAAGATTGTTAAAAATTGTTACATATATTAATCAAGAATGCATAAAAGCCTATTTTTTACTAAATTTTTTTTTTGATTTGACCTGATACAAAATTTAAATTTTTAACCAAATTTTTGTTTCCTTTCGTAGTAAATTAAAAATACTACTTTTAACAAATCAATTTAAAATATGATCCTAAATGTTTCCTTCAATTATTTGATTGAGTAGTATAGAGCTTTAGTAGCTAGGAGCTAGGGTAGGCTTTAGGAGTTAGGGTACCACCATGGCTTGTAGACCCAACGATGATGAGTATATAGCTTCTATTTACAGTGAATTCCTTTAACTAGTTTCCTCGTCACAAATTCCCTTTAGTGTAGGAAACAGAGGTTGAACCTTGCAAAATGGACACAAGTCCGGTTTTATTTTTTTTCTGGCATATCAAGGGGTGCTTATTATAAGACTAACTTTTTCTGAAAAAATTTCGCCCCGGAACCCCCCTTTTCACCCCTTTAAAGGGGGTAATTTATGGTTTTTGCAGAACGTAGCCCTTCCTGTACCTTTTACAAAAAATTTCTTTTATAGAAATATGAAGAGGACTATATTTTCTACGATTTATTTCCAACAGCATCTCTCTATCATCCGACGTTTAGCAAGGGTGGCGCCCCAAAGTTGATAAGTTTTTAAAAAAGATGTTTTTAAAAAAAATATATTTTTCCCTAACTGTAACGGAAATTAAAAAGAAATGCTGCGAAGATTATTCACAAATAGATGATTGATTTTTTGGTGTAGGTTTCACTTAAGGGTAATTGCCCTTTTTTTAATTACAGGGTGTTACATTTTAAAAAACCCGTTTTTATACCATCTGAACCGTTTATGCTAGAGTAAAAAGACTTTCAGCGATTACCCATGTACTGGTGTTATTTACAAATTTGTATAATGTATCCCCATTTTTTCCCCGGAACCACCCAAACAAAAAGAAGAATTAATAAATAAAGTGATTTTCTGGGAATCCTTCACACACAATGCCCTTCATTAATATACTTCATATATCATTTTGTGCAAGTTATTATTACCCATGCATGGACACTAAAAGCTATTTCCTATTGCAACCCCTGTAGCCAAAAACAATAAATAAAATGGGGGGTTGAAAATTTTTTTTTGTTTTTTGCTTTTTGATCCATATGGGCATATGCTTCATCAATAGTGCTTTTCAAAAATATATATGGTTATTGCAACATCCCTGCGCAAACCACCCCTATCCTTGAAAATATACTGCAGAAACTACCCCTATACCTTATCCAGCATGTTTTTACGATTTTCTCATTACCTATTTATTTTTTTTAAACAAAACTTATACAAGGTTAAAGACCACTATTTACTCTAAAAATTAGGTCCTATTCATTTTTTTCGTTTAAGCAACCGTTACGGCACAGTGGCGCCGTAAACCTCATATATGCTTTGACGGGCTCCAGTTTTTGTTTATTTTTTCGTCATCTGTTTGTTTTATTGATAAAGTACTTATGTAAAATAAAACAACAGAGTGTAACCTACAAATCATGACCTATGCACATTTTACATTCTTTGCTCCCCAAAGCTACAGTGGTGGCCCAAAATAAATTTTTTCATATTTTCGCCACCTACACGCATTTTATTGCGTTAATGCTACCTTAATAGCACAATATTCACCCCTAAGTGGTCGCTAAGCAGTGGCGGATCCAGGGAGGGGTGATGGGGGCGATCACCCCCACCGCTCTCAAACCAAGTGATATTATATTTGAAGATTATAAAAATATTCATTTATTTTTATAGAAATACTTATATTATATTAATATTATTTTTATAAGAATGACTTTTTATGCTTTAGCGACAGTGGCGGATCCAGCATCGTTAAGAGGGGGGTGCCAATTGGTTAAATTTCTATAAAAATAAATGAATATTTTTATAATCTTTGAATATAATATCACTTGGTTTGAGAGGGGGGGGGAGATGATCACCCCATCACCCTTCCCTGGATCCGCCACTGCGTAGCGATCACCTAAGGGTAAATATTGTGCTGTTAAGGTAGCATTAATGCAATAAAATGCATGTAGGTGGCGAAAATATGCAAAAATTTATTTTGGGCCACCACTGTGGCTTTGGGGAGCAAAGAATGTGAAATGTGCATAAGTCATAATTTATAGGTTACACTGTGTTGTTTTATTTTGGATAAGTACTTTATCAATAAAACGAACAGATGACGAAAAAAAAAACAAAAACTGGAGCCCGCCAAAGCATATATGAGGTTTACGGCGCCACTGTGCCGTAACGGTTGCTTATACGAAAAAATGAATACGACATAATTTTTAGAGTAAATAGTGGTCTTTAACCTTGTATAAGTTTTGTTTAAAAAGAACACATAGGTAATGAGAAAATCGTAAAAACATGCTCGCCAAGGGATAGGGGTAGTTTCTGCAGTATATTTTCAAGGATAGGGGTGGTTTTCGCAGATATGTTGCAATAACCATATATATTTTTGAAAAGCACTATTGATGAAGCATGTGCCCATATGGATCAAAAAGCAAAAACCAAAAAAAAATTTTCAACCCCCCATTTTATTTATTTTTTTTTGCTACAGGGGTTGCACTAGGAAATTGCTTTTGGTGTCCATGCATGGGTAATAATAACGTCCACAAAATGATATATGAAGCATATTAATAAAGGGCATTGTGTGTGAAGGATTCCAAGAAAATCAATTTATTTATTAATTCTTCTTTTTTTTGGGGTGGTTCCAGAGAAAATATGGGGGTGCATTATACAAATTTGTAAATAGCACCAGTACATGGGTAATCGCTGAAAGTCTTTTTACTCTAGCATAAACGGTTCAGATGGTATAAAAAGAGGTTTTTTAAAATGTAACACCCTGTAATTAAAAAAAGGGCAATTACCCTTAAGTAAAACCTATACCAAAAAATCAGTCAATTATTTGTGAATAATTGCCGCAGGATTTCTTCTTAATTTCCGTTACAGTTAGGGAAAAATATATTTTTTTTAAAAACATCTTTTTTAAAAACTTGTCAACTTTAGGGCGCCACCCCTGCTAAACGTCGGATGATAGAGAGATTTTGTTGGAAATAAGTCGTAGAAAATATAGTCCTCTTCATATTTCTATAAAAGAAATTTTTTGTAAAAGTTACAGGAAGGGTACGTTCCGCAAAAACCACAAATTACCCCCTTTAAAGGGGTGAAAAGAGAGGTTCCGTGGCGAAATTTTTTCAGAAAAAGTTAGTCTTATAATAAGCACCCCTTGATATACCAGAAAAAAAATAAAACCGGACTTGTGTCCATTTTGCAAGGTTCAACCTTTGTTTCCTACACTACTTCTAGATTAATACAGTATTACAAATATTTAACTTATTTAAATGCATCTCTGAGTCAGTCCACTAATAAAATAATATCCTCCTCTTTATAGTTTTATATGGGCTAGTTTTGACTCAATTCATCATCATCTGCGACCACTGACAGCCCATGGAGGGCCATGGTCGTCCGTTGGGGTTTCTACGCTCTAAAGTGTTACAAGGTGTTGAGGTCAGTCACACGCATTTAACACAATATTACAGACAGGTAATTCTCGTATTAAAAAAAGGGGGGAAAAGTGTCAAATTCATTGAGTGGCGGGCAAACGATGCCCAAGAACAAAAAATGAAAAAGGAAGACTGTAAATCTTGGCAAGATAATAGACCTGATCATTTAAAAATAGATACGATGAACTTGATATCAAAGAGAAAACAATGGAACAAAGAAAGCAAAATATTTTAGAAATATCCGAGATGAAAATCATAACATACTAATGCCATAAAATAATGCTAAGAGGCTATGTATAATGTTGCATAATATGAGGTCAGAGATTCACGCATTTCAAACATATATTATATATCTCTCAGACAACACTAATATTGCGCATTAGGGACCAGTGGCGACGCGTAACTTTTTCTAAAGTGTTGCCAAAACCAGAAGTATTTTATAAATATTTTTATATATACAGTGTTCCCATACATCAAAGTTTGTCCGACTAGACACCGTGAATTTTCAGCTTGCTATTAATCAACTTTTTTTGGTACGCGCGGTCCAGGTCTATTATAAAAATAGATGAAATACAGAAATAAAATTAAAAATTTAAGAAACTATATAAAGTATCTACAAACTAAAAACATATTTGTTGTTTTTAGGTAAAATATGTATTATATCACCTTTATACTTCATTAAAAAATCCAAATTGTATAATTAGTATACTAATCAGTACATTCATTTGTCATTTTTAGCCTAAAATATTAAATAATTTTTATTTTATTGATTATACACTAGAATGTACTGTCTATTCAATATTATTATATGCCATATAATAATGTTGTTAATTAATATATTTCGACAAGTAATTAAAATCGATTAATATGATTTATATAGGATAAAAAGGTATATATATATATATATATATATATATATATATATATATATATATATATATATATATATATATATATATATATTATCTGTATAGTAAGCAAGTACAGTTACAAGTTATAAACTAATAATTAATAATGCCTATTATGCAATAATCGAATCCAAAGGGCCGGTACGGTTAACTAACCGGAGTTTAATCGAGAAAATACCGGCCCTAAGAATAACAGACTTCATAAATGGAATTATAATTATTACCTGTAATTATAATAATAATTAAAATTGCATTTATTAAGTCTGATATTCTTACGGTCGGTATTTTCTGTCCCGATTAGCTAACCGGGACATAAAGTACCTACCGGCCCTTACCTAGCCGTGTCACCAAATTAAAATTTGGTAACACGAATACTAATCCACAGCGGCTTAAGAGCCATCGTGCCCGCAAAATTTTCAGAGACGATCCAGTCCTCTGACCGATACAAAGATCCTACCATCGTTGCCACTCACAGAAGTAGTAAATAACGGCGCGGCGCATGGTAAGTAAGGGCACAGTATAAAGAGGGAACCTCTATATACTGTGGTAAGGGCGTATTATAATAACGTGCAACCGATTTTACATAAACTCGCTGATATTTTCGTGCTTCTAGTTGGCTATTTTACTGAATTAGGTAGATACTATTAACAAATATTTCTATTTTTAAAAAATATAAATGGAATTATTTCATAGTAGTCATAAAATATTTATTTGCAAATTTTAACTGTTACCAATGGTAACAATGGTTACATGGACGCTTCGCCAGTGTTAGGGACGAAAAATAAAGCTAACAATGACCGGATTAAAAGGATCGAGCTCTACAAGGAGTTAATCCTATAGAATAGAATCCTGAAAAGGAACGAAATGGACCATTTCGAGATCGGACGGAATTCGAGATACGCTATCACGTAAAACAAAAATAAAATAATAATTATGAGCTATCCATGTTAATATATACTTAATAGTAAGATAATAATGCCTCTTAGGTGCAGTAATTATGTGCTTTTTAGGATGACAATTATATTTTTTACAAGGTCAATGCAAATTAGATTGGGATAATGTTGACGTGTTTTTATAAAAAAAATAATAGATGATTATCATGGACAAAATACGACAAAATTATTTGAGGCTGCTTTCCGTTCAATATTGGTTACAGCACAGAAGGTCACAATTAGCCTGAGAACCTAAAATATTTTTTATCTACTCTATCTCATAATATGTATAATGATGTAAAGGTTTTAGTTTGTGAAAATTGTCATTATAGATAGCAGAAGGGTTTAAAGTTAAATAAAGTGTGCGTAAAGTAGGTAACAATGTATTTTATCGCCAACCGTCACTAAAGTCATTCATTATTGTACTCATTTTCCCTCATTTGCGACAGTAAAGTAACATAACATTTTATTGTACTGAACGAAGAATTTTACTTTACCTGCCGCGATTAATCGAGATTTAATGTAAGTGGTAGATGGCAGTAATCGATTATTTATTTGAGTTAACTTACAATTTATTCACTTTAATTATTAAAAATATAATAAAAATCTAAAGCGGCCATCATACAAAAGTCATCTGTCATCACTGTCATGAAATTTTTATTACGTCTAGAATTTAAAAAATTCTTGAATTGTTAATAGGGCTTTTCATTCACAGTCATTTGTTTCGAGCTTCTGTCATGTGTCACATAATATTAATATATCTACGACATACGTTATTGGTATATACAATAATACAAACGAAAGACGTATGACGTAGATATCTTAATATTATGTGACACATGACAGAAGCTCGAAATAAATGACAATCGATGAAAAGCCCTATTGTACCTAAGTGAGTATTAAAACCAATATCAAATTGTTGGCGATAAAATTTTTTATGCACCACGTCAGTAAAACCTCTTTATCGAACTCGTCTGTTATTCGCCTAGGTTATTCGCTACGCTCTCTTTGCTCATTATAGGAGACTCGTTCGATAAACAGTAACTTTACTGACGTGGTACATAAATAACTATTAAATGGTATTTACTTTTTCGCACTGTTTTTGGCACAGTTTCATATAAACAAATATCCTTCACTTTCGCGTTGTCATGGTGATGACATGTGAGCAATAACTTACAACAAAAGTTTTGACAGTTTTGTGCTTTGAAAGAAGTTTGAATTTTTAAATGTCAAAGTTCTAAAAATTGTAGAATAGAAATGTATTTCAGTGACGAAGAGTTGGAGTTTTTTTATTTGTTTATCGTAGATCAAATATTGTATGAAACTGTGCGTGAAGTACTTTTTGCCCACTCACGCGATGTACAGCACTCGCCCGCTCGTGCTCTAAACGTCGCGTGCGTGCGCAAAAAGCATACTTCACGAACTGTTTCATAAATAACTATTGTAGAACTGATATCTATTCTTACATATTTTATAAGAACATAAGGGAATAGACACAAGGGAATAGACACAAAACAAACGTGTTTAGTTTTTGTTCCTATTGCGTAGCCTTAGGTTAAATTCTATCCATTGCCTATTTTGTATCTTAGTAAACTCGCTATAAAATACACATTAGCGTGAAAAATGTCCCCCTTTTTTATTTGTAATTCAAGTTAAGCTTATTAGGGTGCTCAATGAACAATTACTACAACTGGCCAATTTAATGTTAACACTTGTAATGTGGTCTATTAGTATTTGTATACTTTGAGAAAGCATTTGACTTAATCTAGCATAGCTCCATGTTAAGAGCTCTTAAGCGTGTGATACACACGCAAACTTTAAGTACGCGGGTTTAAAGATCGCGGACTTACTCGGCTTGCCGTCGGTGATACACGGCAGACTTACTCATAACTCATTGAGATGTCGTCGAGAGAAGATGCTTTATGCTATTTAGGAATTTTATCATATTATATACGTCTTATCGTATCCTATCGTAGTATATATTTTTAATACATACTAATAAAAAAAGACGAAATCGAAAATTGTGGGTAACAAAAAAAATATCATAGATAAGAGAGTAATATTTTCATCAGGAGGATAAAACAGCCTATAAATAATTAGGTTTAGTCAAAAACAAATAATCAAAAAAGCTTAAAATAATGTTTTACGGTTTTCTCAAAACTTATAAAATCTAACTTGTCTCCTTTCAACAATAAACGATTGAATTATTTCTAGACAATTTGCTTAATTAGTGAAAATATAAGTGTAACTTTAAACGCAATAACATGATGGCTCGTGGCACGCGGCTCGTGGCAGTGATACACGTACGAGTTACGAGTAAGATTTCAAACTTGTTGGATCGACGGCGTACTTACTCGGCGGACTTACAGTACGCGTACTTGCTGTGACACACGCGCGAAAAAGGTCGCCGAGCCATAAGTTCGCGTACTTACTCGAGCGTGTATGACACGCTTAAATCGAGCGTTTCTCTGATATTTCAAGTAGAATACACCGATTTGAGCATGCACCAAAAAAAAAACAAACTCTTCTCACCTACCATATCCATTTTTGTATTATAATTAGAAGATTTATGAAGGAACGAGTCTCTTTATCTTTTTATAAACTACAAAAATATTTTTAATAGTTTTTTGTTAGATGCACAGTTTTTAAGGTATTCTCAGAAAACCGTCCGAAAAGGTGTCATTTTTCAATGAAAATGGCCAATTTTCAACCATGAATAACTCAAAAAGTATTAAGTTTAAAAAAAAATATATAAAACAGTTTTTGCTTAGAATTAGGTTCTCTAGCCACTTCCGCGGTTATTTTAACCAAAAAATTTTCCACCCCAGAGAAAGGGTGGAAACCACTCCCAAGATAAAAGCGCACATCGGCATGGGATAGACTTTGTTTCCTGATCTATTCCCTACTTACTCTGAAAATATCAAGTAAATCGATGCAGTAGGATGGAATTCGGAGCCCAATATCCTCATTGACTGCCCTATATTCGGTTTGCTTTAATGTAGCGTACTCTGCTTTTATCTCCATATATTGTCTGGAGTTCATCATTGTGTCTTCTTCTCCATTCTCCTGTTGTCTCTTCTCTGCAAGGCCCATGGATAGTCCGCAGTATCTTTCTTTCAAGTACCAGTAATTTTGTCGTTTCCCGCTGGTTCCGAGTCCATGTTTCGCTTCCATACGGTATTGTGGGACGAATTATTTTCTTACATACTCTTATTTTTGCTGGTCTTGAGAGTATTTTTGATTTAAGTAGGGTCATTAGTGAGTAATATGCCCTGTTTCCTGCAATGATCCTGGCTGCCTGCCTCTATAAAATAGTACCTAAATAATTTTAAATTTTCTAATGTCTTATAATCCTCATTTAAAAATACTCCAATAATGTTACACGAATTGTATAGTTATTTGTGTTTAGCACAGATAATTTAGTATATGACGAAACTAATGACGATATCCGGGTTTCATTTTTAGCATACTGATCGACTGACCACGCCACACCAGACCAACAATTTTGCGTAACGCTTCTGTGTAAAATTGTTTCGATATCGCATACATAAACATTTTCCTAATGATGATCGGAACTGATCGGAACAAATAGGAAATCAGTTTTAGAGAAAAGGATAAGAATAGAATTAAAACATGTTTAAAATCTCGACTACAGTTACACTTTAATTTTGGTTAATAATAGGAGGCTCTACGAGTATACATTCTTAGTAAATATAACACTACACAGTATAAAATTTACTTTTCATTGCTTTTAAAAGTTATTAGATTTTTGCTTTTTCGTTTAGTGTGTAATTAATATGTTAATTGCGCATATATTTTTAAACCAGTTATAAAATAATCTGGGAACATAATTTTTGACAGATCTTAAAAAAAGCACTTTCTGAACCGCACGGTTGCCTAATAGAGAATAATCGTATCTAGCTAATTTCTAGATTTTCATTATGCAAAAATGTGTAAAAATAAATTACTTATTTGATTTTTTTCTCAATATAGAGAGCGTATTTGATACAGGTCATAAATTTGCAATCCTAGAGAAACTTAAGAAAAATGAAATATGGTAATGTGCTTATATTACTTTCTCGAGAATTTTTGTCTAATAGAAGCTTCAGAGTCTGTACTAACGGAAAATTCTCGGCAGTACATCTTACAGAAAATGGCATACCACAAGGATCGGTCCTAAGTACTACTTACTCTATTCTTGATGAGGACAAACAATATTGGCACAATTCTTCAAATCCTGTCAAATTCACAATATGCGCAGACGATATAGTAATTTTCTCTAATGGCAAAACCATAACACCCACATGCTCCTTAATCCAAACTACTTTAAATGATATTCTCAGTTGGTCAAAAGGAACAGGACTTCTATTTTTATAAAAAATTTGAAAGTAGTTCATTTTAGTAAAAAATACCCCCATAAACCTTAAACGGAACCCCACTACAAGTAGTACATTAACAAATTACATACATGACATATATACATAAAAAATTTTTAGGTGTAACTTTTTATAAAAAGTTATCTTGGGGATACCATATTCAACAATTAGAGATATCTGCCTCAAAAGAATACAAGTACCATCAATGGGGAACAGACGAAAATATGTTGCTGAGAATTTACCGATCTTTAATTTGTTCAAAAATAAATTATGGCAGTATTTTATACATGTCAGCTCCTAATTCAAAACAAAATTGCCTCAATGTCATTTAGAATAGTACTTTTCGAATAGGTATGTCTTAGTGGCTTTAGATTTAGTTCCATAGAAAGCATTCAAGTCGAAACTAACGAACCAACTATAAATATTCGTCGTGAGCGACTTCTTTTGTCCTACTGAGTTAAAGTAAAGCTAATCCAAATAATCCAGTCAACGGGTTAATCAATTTATATTAATAAATAACAGTAAACATCCAGAGCAGTAAAACCAGCTTCATAATTTCTTAAAGGACTAATAGGTAGGTAATATAGATTTACAAAGTATTAGGTACTCCAATCTCGTACTCTAATATTCCACCATGGACAATAATATTGCCCGATATAAATACCAGTCTATAAACATATAACAAAAGACAAGCTCCCAATTCCATCCTAAAGTCATCCTTCCTGGACCATACGAAACAGTATGACTCAATAATCTACACAGACACTTCTAAAGTAAAAGACCAGGTTCTTCTGTCACTTCTTCTTCTTCACGTGTCTGATCCTTTAAGGACATTGGCGATGATTATGGCCCGTTTTACTCTGTTTGCGGAGGTTCTGAAGAGTTTTATTGTTTTTTTCACTCTACTGCTTTAAATTTGTCAACCAGAACGTGCGTCGTGTCCCTGGTCCTCCTTCTCCTTCCACTTTCCCTTGTATAACATATCGCATCAATTAATTTTCATTTGTTTAGTATTTCTTTTTTTTTTCTTTCTTTATTAATATCTCCGTGTTTGTTACGTGTTACGTCCATGATGCTTTCCAATTTCTTCAATAACACCAGATTTCAAAGTTGACTTCTTTTTGTCAGTTTTGTCCGTAATTGTCCAGGCTTCAACTACATATAAAAGGACAGAGAATACGTAGCATCACAATACTCTATTTCTATTTCTAATTTCTATTCCGCGGTCTGTCACTACCACCAATAAAGTTATAGCTACCTACCGTCTTTAATATAACTACAACATTTAAGAAGTTGTCCAACTCTCAGTTGTCCAACCAACAAAAACAAAAACCTTTCAACCTGCACTGACTCACTATCCTCCATCCTATCTATCGAGAATATTTTCTCCCAAAATCGTATTGGTTAACATTATTTGGTCTTCATCTCACACGTAGATGTTACAGAAAATGAAAATGCAGATTAAGCAGCTAAATAGGCGTCACGTACTGATATTTCAAGGGAAGGTATTTAACTTGGGGTAGATTTACAACATATAGTCAATCAATTGTGCTTGAGAGCATGGCAAAACTTCTATAACACCACAAGCTCAAAATTTCATGATATTCAACCTAGAATCCCTCTCTTAATTATACAGTACTTTGTAGACGGAACAAAGTTGTAAGAAGAAGACTAAGAATTGGACATTGTCTTACACATGGTTACCTGATGAGTCAAAGCAATCTTCCTTGTTGCCATATCTGCAATACCAGTGTCACCGTCAAACACATAATAGTCGAGTGCCAGCTGTAAGTACCCCAACACCCGTCCACGTATAAAATTCTAACTTGTCTGTATCTAACTCTATACCTAAAATTCTTAAAATCCCGTGAACCTACATCGTGGGACTGTGAACAACTGAAGCCAAAAGACACATACAGAGAATGCCTGCAAATGGATGGTCAAAAAAGACAGAAAAATTAACTCCGTCCACTGGAAGAAAACGAGTTAGATCAAAACGGTCCTGGAGAAAAGATATCGCCCAATATCGCAATGCAATAACCCCCAGAGATTTAAAACTGAAGATTCCTTCGACAGAAAACGCACGAAATTAGGATGCGAGAATCGGCGCCAGCTGTAGAAAACTAGCGTATGGCCTGCTAGAGCTCTTTCTATTATAAAAGTTATTACATATCTCTCCTTGCTTGATGATTGAATGTGGTTCTTAAAATTTACTTTTCTTTTGATTATTATGCTATATCTATTATTATTGATATTTTTTTTCGTAAAATATTGAAAACTATGACTGTGCGAGATATTTCAAAATAACAAGATATTTCATAATATAATAATAATATACTTTCCTCTTTTTCAGGTAAATGTCGGTTCTCCAGCTGAAAGAGCAGGACTGGTTGCCGGAGATGCTGTGATCAAAATCAATAACACAGATGTCTATAATTTAAGACACAAAGACGCCCAAGATGTCGTAGTTAGAGCGGGACCATCTTTTGAAATTTCAGTCCAAAGGTCAGTGTAAATATTTTTTGACTCATAAAATTATTTATCTACGACCAATATACATATTTTACTGCGAGGCATAAGTTACGGATATAGAAAATGTATACTCATTTTAATAGTTGAGTTTTTCGTAAACGGATTGACGGATTCCGCTAAATTTTTTTTTAATATTTTAGATATTTCTTTAATATTTACACAGTTGTGCAAAGATTTACTCAAATTTTTATTTTATACTTATACCGGGTGGAAGAAAAGAAATGTTTTTCTTATGTTAAGTTTGAATCACACCCTGTAGGGAAGACGAGGTACAAATCTGAGTATACATTGGAATCGTAGTGTAGTCTTATGTTTTGTGTACGTTTTGTATTTTGAATATGCCTGATATATTTAGAAACAAAAAAAAATACACGGGTTTGTAGTTTAATATGTGTTTTAACCGAAACAAAAGTTTTGGACACACTGTAGGGACGAAACGATAAAAAGGTGGATATGCATCAATACCATATTGTAGTCGCATATTTTGTGAACCTTTTATTTTTTGAATTCCTCTATCTTTAATAACAAAGAAACTAGACGGTTTAACTCTTTAATATGTGTTTTAACTGACGACTGCGATACGTGAACAGGCCATGTCTTATCATACCACTAAGATGAAATAGAGTGTTTAAAGAAAAAAAAATGTGTAATATACCTCCCGCTATTTTAAGAGCCTCCACGTAGACACCAAATCCGTATTATTTTCAGGGAAATTCCACCCCAAAACATCACAGAACCTCCATTAAACAATCTCGTCTCTCTCTTATATTGCGCTGTGCATACCGCTTACCTGGTCGAAATTTAACTCTTATAGGTGTGGACAAGAACTATTTACATTATGCGCCTTCCTGTTTTTAAAGCTTTGTTAACTGTTATCTTTATTGTTAATTTAGCTTTGTTTCAGTTAAAACACATGTTAAAGAGTAAAACCACCTATTTTCTTTGTGTTGAAAGATATCAGGGAGATTAAGAAAAATCTGGATGTATACTCAGATTTGTACCTCGTCCTCCCTACAGGATGTTTCAAACTTAACATAAGAAAACCATATCTTTTCTTCCACCCGGTATAAGTACAAAAAAGAAGTTTGAGTGAATCTTTTCACAACTGCGTAAATACTAAAGAAATATTGAAAATAATAAAAAAAGAATTAGTGGAATCCGTTCACGAAAAAATCAACTAAGTATAAAAATGAGCATACATTTTCTATATCCCTAACTTATTTCTCGCAGTGTATTATAATCTGCATATTATACTTGTAGTTTTTGCCGTATATTGCCATATATTATTTTCTAAGGGGGAGACGAGGGACTAAGTGTGCTGACCTCTTATTAACATCCAATAACAAAATTTGTGAAATTAACTATTATGTATATGTAATATGTAATGAAACCAAAATAATCATCCTAAAGGGTATGAGCATCAAACTAATAGAATTTTGCTATACATCATACATCCAATGTATGTATTTATTATATTGAGATCATGATTGAGACGGATGAAAATGAAGAGTTTTTTTATTGTGTACAATTTTAGTTGTGAGTTAACAATATGTTAGCTGAATAGTACGTTATTATTAATATTTTTAAAAACATTTCAAATATTTTTTCTTGACTCGTGTTATCACTGCAGGAGACGATATATTTTGGTTCATAGATTTTTTTAAAATTGCAGAAACGTATTTACATGACATTCATTTTTCTTTCTATAAAATTATGCAATGAGTAAGTTGGCCCCATTACGTACAACAATCAGACAAAATACATTTAAACTTGACTACAGAATTTACTTAAATAACTTCTTCCAGCATCTGCCAGTACATTGTCTAGCCTATTTTCCCATTTTTTAACCCCAATATTTCATTGGCAACCTAAAAACCTTCCTAGTCATCAAAAACATTTCGTTGTGACCTATTCTCGGTCAAAAATAATTGATTCTGTGCCCAGTTGTGTGAATCAGTGCATTTATTTTAGATTTTAACCTCTAAACTTTTAATTCTTGGCTGTTTCAGAGGTGGTTCAACGTGGATACCTTCAGTTATACCTACTGGTCCCTTATCGGCTCCATCTCCGTATGTTAACAGTTCTGGTCCAGTTACAAGGACTTCTTTGGCAGCTAACAAAAGCGAAAATATCGGATCTATCGGAACAGGACATAATTTGTCTGCTAAGCCATTTAGCCCACAGGTAAGCTAAAAATTAATTTTATCTTTATAAACAGCCTTCTCTTTTGAACATATTTTTTCCAAAATCTTTGATTAATCCAAACACCATTTAACGCAGAACCCTTATAACAAGCTAATTGCTATAGGATTAAAATAATACACATTCAACTTTTCTTAAATATTTTAATATCAAGCGTTTCCACTACTACGTGATGTACAATGTTCTTTATTTCTTCTTCTTCCTCATCTCTTTCCCTTTTCAGAGATCGCTATTTCTTACTCTTATTCGCCACTCTTTTAGGTTCATCGCGCCTTCTTTACCTAAACCTGTATCTCTCGAGTCACCTGCCATAAAGTTTTTCCACCTTCTCCCCAGTTTTCCTATACATCTATTTCTATCAACTTCTAACAGCTATATCCTTCGTCCGACATAGTTCATTTTTGTATCTGACATTAGGTACAATCATTACAATTTTTGTTCTTGAATCTATTAGGAGACTTTAGAAAAGCCCGGCTTTTCCCTAATTAAGTTGGTCCGGATCCTGTCCCTTCTATCCTCACCCAACATCCACCGGTAATATTTTCGTTTCAGTCACCTCATCCTTCTTTTTCTGAATCTTCTTTACCAGCAACCCTTCACCGCCGTACATCGACGCAGACCTTAGTTTATTCTAAAGGTTTAAATACTTACTAATCATAAGAGAGTTTCTCGCTTTCAATGCAGGTAAAACTCTAAGTGGAACTTTAAAAAGGGGGTAAACCCTGTAGTTGGCTGTATACAAGAAGTGGAAGTACAAAACGTTTTCGGTCAGATTGACCATCATCAGTGTAAACCTGGAAAAGGAAACCTTTACTTATTTCCAGGTTTACACTGATGATGGTCAGTCTGACCGAAAACGTTTTTTACTTCCACTTCTTCGTGGATGAATTTTAAGAATTTTTGAATAAATTCATATATGCCTACATACAACAGAAGTGTTTACCTCATTCCACGTTGTTATAAGTGGAACTTTTCGTGTGTACATTCTACACCTCTAATTGCTCAATTTTGACATACTTATTATAAGAAGGTTAGAAAGAGATGCATACCCTGTTTACAATCACTGTTCTCGGTTTCACTGGGGGGACAGTTTTAGATTTGAGTGGGCAGTCTGGGTAGTATGTGTCTATGATCTTAACCTTATGTTATTAACATACCGCTAACTTAACCTAATATTTTTCTTTCAAGGCTAGTTCTACACATAGACATATATGTAATACGTAGACTGCGCGCTGCAATCTGAAACTGTTTTTAACTTCTATTTAGGGTAGGCATATTTTTCTACTCCTTGTTCTTCTTATACTTGTTGTAGATCTGTCGATCTGTTAATTCCGACGTTGAAGTATTTCTTGAGAGGTAGACTTCCAGCTATCTCTCCATCTTTTTGGTGGTCTCCCCGGTGGACGCTTGCCTGCTGGTTTTCCTTCTAGAGCAATTCTTGGTAGTCTGTGCTCCTCCATTCTTTTTACATGACTGAACCATTCTCTTCGTCTTTGCATGCCCCATCTGACTACATCTTGCACGCCACATTGTTCCCTGATGATATTGTTTCGCATTCTATCTCTTCTTGTCTTCCCTGCTATTGCTCTTAGTGTCTCCATTTCGGCTGTTCGTAGCATGCTTTTGGTTTTATTGGTGTTTTTTCTTAATTCAATGCCATAGGTCATAACAGGTCTGATGCAAGTTTTATAAATTCTGACTTTGCTGTCCATTCTCATATATGGGTTATTCCAGTCCAGACCACATCTCTCAAACATCCGGACAAGACAGCGGCCTTGTTAATTTGTCCTCTTAGGTCTCTGGCTGAGTCATGATAACTTGATAACTCTACACCTAGATATTTAAACTGGTTTAGCTGTTCTATGGGTTTCCCCTCTACCACTAGCTTGCATCTAATTGGGTCTTTCTCGCAATGGTAATGCATTTTGTTTTCTGCGTGGATATGTTCATGTTGAGTCGTCGACATGCTTGATAGAATCGATAAAGTTGTCTTTGTAGGTTATCCTCGTCCTCTGCAATCAGGGCTGCGTCATCCGCATAGCACACTATACTGATTCTACTGTGGCCGAGTCTGTATCCTAGTTGTAGCGATTCCACATCTTCTATTATTTCATCCATTAGCATATTGAATAGAAATGGACTGAGGCTATCTCCCTGACTGATTCCTCCTGGTGTTGGTATGTTGGCCGTAGTGGTGTCATTTGTTTTAATTTTTGTCGTGTTGTTATTGTTCTTTTGTTTTATGACTTCAACAATGTTTGCCGGTATCCTTTTTTGCTTAATTTTCTTTATTATATGGCTAAGTCTGACTCTGTCAAATGCTTTCGTTAGGTCTACGAAGCAAATATATGCAGGTTTGTTATATACTATTGACCGCGTGACTTTCCCATTGCCGCTGATTTGATAAACGATTAGAAAGAGATGCCTACCTTAAATACAAATACTATTCTCTGTCGCATTTAGGGAACAATTTTAGATTATAGGAACATTTTTTTTATAAAGGAATGCAAGTAAATAATAAAGTGTTTAATTAGTTGTTTTTATTATCAAGCATTTTAAAAATGATCCAGAAATTAATCCAGTAAGCCACCGACCGGACACTGGTTGCAATAATAAAAAAGTTAATACTGTAATATTAATACATAATATAATATAAAATTTAAATTGACTCAATCAGTACCTGCCTCAAAAAAGTTCAACATATTTACGCAGTTACTTTTGGCAATTGTATCATTATTACGTAATGATTTAACAAACAAACACACCATTAATTGTTTCTTAAAGTTCACCTTGCCAACTAATACATACTTGCAAAACAAAAATTAAGAGCATATCACGTAGAAACAATTGAGTGGAGTAACATTTTCTGTTGTCAAGTGAGCATAAAAATTTGGCTCACTCTTTTGGGTTCATATCGTTAGAACATTAATTCTTACTAATTATATTCTACTGGAATTTTTCGGATTAATTTGGAAATATTGCATATTTGTTTTTATTCTGTACATATTTGCTGATGTGTAGTATAAATATTGACGTTGTGTCAAGGTTCCTATTGTTAATGAACCACTCAACGTTCTCATTGTTCTTTTGTTCCTGACCCTTAATCTTCCTCTAAGCAGGGTGGCTTCCGCTATATTGGTAAATTTGTATCAGCTTGCCTGGCTGGTAATCGCCTTCCATCTCTCCTCTTTTCCTTCATTTTTCCCTGGATCATGATTCCTTTACATTGTCAGTACGGGTAGCCAAAAATATCAAAAAAAAATAAAGGCCGAACACAAATAAAATATTAAAATCTGAAGAACTATACCTATCTACAACTTGTTTAAAACTCGAATTCAAAAATTAACAACAGAAATGGAGAGGAGGTAAAAATTAATAACAGTCTAACCGTCATGAAATTTTAAATTGTCTAGATTCTACAATCAAATCACTGAATTTTTCTTTGGGTATTAAACATAGACAAATTTACAACATAATTTAAACAAATATTCTTAAACCATCCTGCTCTAAACCTTTTTAAAAACTCGAATTCAAAAATTAACAACAGAAATGGAGAGGATGTAAAAATTAATAACAGTCTGACCGTCATGAAATTTTAAATTGTTTAGATTCTACAATCAAATCACTGAATTTTTCTTTGGGTATTAAACATAGACAAAATAATTTAAACAAATATTCTTAAACCATCCCGCTCTAAACTATTCTATCTCTAAAATATTCTATCTCTCTTATCAAGCACATCAAATACAGAGGCGAATAGGCCTGATATGGGCAGCACGTTGCTCGTGTGACACGGGCAACCACATAAAAAGGTTAACGCTAAACTGGCTTCAAGTGGCCCAGTGTAGAGAACACTGAACAAATCCGAGGGAGGCCTATGTCCAGCAGTGAACGCGATTGGCTAATTGATGATGATAATACCTTCTATTGGTAATTGACCTGATTGTGTGTGATTATATACAAAGTAACTAAAAAGTCATCATCATCACGTAGCGCTACAACACTGGGTGGGTCCTGACTTACTGTACAACTTTTTTCCAATTCGTTTGGTCTTCCATCAACCTAGGGTCAAATGGAATGTTCATTTTCCGGAGATCCGCTTGGATGTTGTCTCCCCATCGCATTCTGGGACGTCCGAGTGGTGTTTTGCCTGTAGGAATCTCCTCCCATACCAGTTTTACAATTCTCTCGTTATGAAGTCTGCGCACGTGGCCTGCCAATCTTAGTGGCTGTTATTTAATTTTTTGGACAATATCGGTGACATTGTAGAGTGCTTTTAATTTGATATTGGTTCTGATCTTATACTGGTTTGTGTTAATGTCGTGGTGAGGTCCAAAAATGTTTCTTAGTATTTTTCGTTCAAAACGTCTGAGCTTTTCTTCGTTTGCTTTTGTCATGGTTCACGTTTCGCATCCATATATTAGTACAGGTCTGACGATGGATTTATAGATTTTGATCTTGGAACTTCTTGTAAGATTTTTTGAGTTTATAAGTTTATCCAGTGCGAATATACAGCGATTTGACGATTGGATTCTGTCTTTTATTTCTTCAGTAACATCGTTGTCAGCTATGATTACGGCCCCCAGATATTTAAAACGTTGTACTCTTTCGAAATTGAAGGTACTTACCGTCACATTTTATCCTATCCGGTCTCTTCGTGTCGTTCTATTTATACAATATATTTCGTTTTCTCTTCAATAATCTTCTACCCAATTAGTAGGTGTTCAATTTTCACATGTCAAAAATATTATTGTATTTTTCACTGTGTTTAGTCTCTTATTAAAACCCTTAACTTTAAACAGATCTCAAGCCAGTCCTGTTTCCAGCCAGCCATGGAAGTACCATTTTTTCATCCCTCGGGTCTACCCCAAAATCCCGACAGCTAAAATCCCGACAGCCACAATCCCGACGGCCAAAATCCCGACACGCCAGAATCCCGACAGGCCAAAATCCCGATAGGCCAGAATCCCGACAGGTTTATTTCTTGTTTTTTGTTTATAGCCATCTGTTTTTTATTTTTTGTTACTAAACAAAGGTATTTTACTTATTGAAAGTATTAAACAAAAGTCGGAATTTTTAATTATGCGAGGATTGTTGCATGTCGGGATTTTGGCCTGTCGGGATTCTGGCGTGTCGGGATTCTGGCGTGTCGGTGTTTTGGCCGTCGGGATTTTGGCTGTCGGGATTTTGGCTGTCGGGATCTTGGGCGGCACCGCATCCCTCCTATTTCTTACCCTCTCTCCTCGCCCTAACAGATAGACAATATTTGGACAAATTGCGAGTGAGAATTTTTCTCTTCTCCTACGCCGGTCAAACGGTCAACAAGTACCACTCGCCACGAGGGTGTAACCTATCTCCTTTACGAACTTTTGAACGGATCAAGTCGGTACCGCTCATCCCTTGACGGTACATCTCATCAATCAAAGCCACCCAAGCTAGTCATAACCGTTAGTCGATACGAACAATAGCAATACGTGCACGAACAGTAATTTGCGACTGACGGCATACATCACCGCGGCAGTCAAAATTTAATTCGTGTGCGATCACGGCTCTAGTGATCTACAACGTTTCACAGTTTGGTAAGACTTTATTATACATATGAATATTGTCTGTATAAAGCCTTATATTTTATATTCCCACTTGAACCTAGCAATCCTCATACAGTCCAATCCTAAGATTGTATTCACAATCTCACCTATGTACAAGTTATAGTACAGTAGGTATACCCAGATTTTTACATTTCCTATTCCAGGATTTCAAAACTTGCTAAAATTTATTTTAAATAGCTTCGTCCGGTCGTCGATAGACAGCAGCCCTGTTTCAGACCCTTGAGATTTCGTTGCTATATTGTGGTGGTATAAATTTTTTACAGCTTTAATGAGGTTCAGATTGATGTTAGTTTTTTGAGGGCTACCCAAAGTTTACTTTGTGGCACAGTGTGTATGCTTTTTTTAAGTCTATGTACATTAAATACAGTTCTGGATTGTAGGCTATTTGTTTGTCTATTAACCGTGTTACACAAAATAGGTGGTCAGTGGTTGATCTGCCAGCGCGGAAGCTGGCTTGCTCTTCAGCCTCTAAATCTCTGTATTCTTCTTCTATTTTATTTAAAAGCAGAATTACAGGTCTGAATACGTTCAGAATGCAAACCAGCTCTTAGGTGTCTTAAAGGAAATAACGGCGAGCGTTGTGAAGTAGGTCTTCTTCTTCTTCTTCTTCTTCTTCTTCTTCTTCTTCTTCTTCTTCTTCTTTTGGTACCTATTCGTTTCGAATATTGGCGATCATTCTGGCTATAATTATTTTATTAACTAAGTCTACAGATCTCTAAACGGGAAATACTGAAGTCAGAAACAAGGTAAAAAAAAGTAAAACTTACTTACTGAAAGAAAAACAGATCAAAATTGAAACTTTGTTAAAAGAAAAAACGACACATTCTTATCTTTTCTCTGAGTGACAATAAAATCTCGGTGATCCTACATTTTAGAGAATCTATATACAAAAAAATATATAATAACAATAGAACAAATGGGTTAAATATTTGAAATCTTCAAACAAGGAAACAATCACATGCCGGTACCTTTTGCGGTCTTTATTAAAAATTATTTAGATTTAATTTGCTGTCCGAGACAAGGTCTTGTTCAGTATAGACAAAAATAATACAAAGTGGTTACATACTAATTATGTTTATTGCTGACTAATTCATAAACACTCACTTTAACTGAATATATTTATTTTACAACAAAACTGCCCATTTCAATTTCGAACATATATACAGGGTGTCCCGAAAAGATTGCTCATAAATTATACCACACATTCTGGAGTCAAAAATAGTTCGGTTGAACATAACTTACCTTAGTACAAATGTACCAATAAAAAAAGTTATATCCCTTTGAAGTTACAAAATGAACATCGATTTGTTCAATATGTCGAAAACTATTAGAGATTTTTTTATTGAAAATAAACATGTATCATTCTTATGGCAGGATCATCTTAAAACAAAATTATAGTGAGATTTGTCCACCCCATAAAAATTTTATGGGGGTTTTGATTCCTTAAACCCCCCAAACTTTTGTGTACGTTCCAATTAATTCATTATTGTGGTACCATTAGTTAAACACAACATTTTTAAAACTTTTTTGCCCCTTAGTATTTTTTCGATAAGCGAGTTTTTATCGAGATGCAACTTCTTGTTTAATATATTTACATAAAATTTTTATGGGAGTTTTGTTCCTTTAAACCCCCCCCCCCAAATGTTTGTGTACGTTCCAATTAAACTATTATTGTGGTAACATTGGTTAAACACAGTGTTTTTAAAACTTTTTTTGCCTCCTAGTCTTTTTTTGATAAGTCACCTTTTATCGATATGTGGCTTCTTTTTCAAAATATACCTAAAAATGTAAATTATAAATACATTTTCAGATTATTAACAGGTCTCTATAATCGTACTTAACCATATATACAAAATGTGGTGGATTCGATAAATATTCAAAATATCTCGATAAACACTGGCTTCTCGAAAAAGTCCTAAGAGGCAAAATTGTTTTAAAAACAGTGTGTTTAACTAATGGTGTCACAATAATAATGAAATTGGAACGTTCACAAAAGTTTGGGGGGGTTTAAGGGAACAAAACCCCCATAAAATTTTTATGGGGTGGACAAATTCCACTATAATTTTGTTTTAAGATTTTCCTGCCGTAACAATGATACATGCCCATTTTTAACAAAAAATCTTCAATAGTTTTCGATATATTAAAAAAAATCGATTTTCATTTTGTAACTTCAAAGGGCTGTAACTTTTTTTATGAGCATATTTGTACTAAGGTAAGTTAGGTTCAGTCGAACTATTTTTGATCCCAGAATGCGTGGTATAATTTATGACCAATCTTTTCGGGACACCCTGTATATTTTTTTACCAAAATTAAAATCCTAATGAAAATGAATGAACTAAAGTTTACCTTAGAATTTATCTTAGCAATATTCATTATATACTGACCGCTGTACATTTAAAAAAAAACCGCTTTAAGAAAATTTAAGCTCTCGCATTTTTCACTAGCAGAACTACCAAAAGTACATTAAAAAACTTGACATCATAACAGACTTCTTGAAATTAAAATACAAACAACTTCCAATGATACATTTTATCGGCAAACGTGCATTCAAGCAACCAAATATCAAAAAATAAATGAGAAACCTTACCCTCCTTGTTCTAGCGACGATCCAAGCGATCTTAACCTTTGACCTTCTATCAGAAAACTCTCGCACAGGCATCTGTCAAGGTAAACAAATAATTTGATTTTGTTTATTCTACTCGAAGAGACACTGAAGTGTTTGTCTTCGAAAACTTTTAAAATTTAAACCTTATACAGAATAGAAGAAGAAAATGCTATTTTTAGTGAATACGTATTGAGAATTTACTGGGTAGATAGAATCACCAACGAAAAAGTACTGCGTCGAATGAATAAAATATCTGAAAGAATAATTACTATAGAATATAAAGAATGTCAAAGAAGAGTACAATCTATAAAAACGAGTAAGTGGTCCATTAAATGTAGAGACAAAAATAAAGACCTAACAAAACATAAGATATAATAAACTATTCTAAATGGGAAATAAGCCACAATTTAACTAAAAAAAGATTGTGTTAACGTTTCGATGTCCCGATCGAACGTCGTTGTCAAAATACAAAATATTAATAAATTTAATGTTGTTCTGAAGCTATTTCCTTGTGGCATATTTATAATTACGTATTTTTTATGGGAAATAAGCCACAATTTTACTAAAAAATGAATTTATTAACGTTTCGAAGCCCAAATCGGGTTTCGTTGTCAAAATAGTGTTTTGTATTTTGACAACGAAACCCGATTTGGGCTTCGAAACGTTAATAAATTCATTTTTTAGTAAAATTGTGGCTTAGTTCCCATAAAAAATACGTAATTAATAAATTTAACAAAAATGTTGTTGCTTAGCAAAAACTTCTTCTAATAATTTAATTTAATCTGACTCATTTATCTCGGCAATTCAGACATATATTATACATTTTAAAGTAGAAGACTTTAAAATGATATTGCCAATATTTATGAGTTGCGTTCCTGGGACGACTTTATTAAAAGATAGTTCATTCGATTACATGAAATCAACTTTGACTTAAGAATATCCATCACAAAAAAATTCATAGCATGTGATCTGTCTTTAAAAAGACAACCACATGCAACGGTGACAGTAAAATTCGTTAGAGATTCCATAGTAAATCACGAGGAAAATAAATTACAAAAATGCCAAAAATAAATAGCTTCAGAACAACAATAAGATATTATAGAAGTCCAATGGTCCAATAAGTTTTTAATTTGATATTATTTTAAATATTTTTAAATATTTTATTGGTTGAAAACTTTCACTTTTATTTAGCAGATGCCACTAGGCACCTACTACATCACGTTAGTTGCAATGCGGGAACTAATAGACTGGATAATTTAAACTTGGGTCAGAGATAGAAATATATGCATTCTCTGATGAGCCTCCAATAAGAGGCGAAATCGTCGATTGGAGTGCTGGTTGCGCTCTCTGAATTAAGTAAAAATTAAGACAGTTTTGGCTTCGCATTGCCACTGAATAAAAATGGTATACATTTTGATTTTATATAATAGAACATTGATAGAATCCCGGCCGTAGAAAAATGCTCTGGATGAGAACGGTTTGGCTACACAACGAACGAATTCTTTAGAACCGCTGTAAACAAAATTAGAATATCGTTGATGATATCCGATCTCCGATAGATGAGGAAAATAAAGAAAAAGGAGAAAAATGATTGCCAATTCTTATTTTTAGTAGAAATAATATAAACTTAGTTGTAGTTTAAATGTACAGTGTTACGAGTATAGGGGGTTACTTGCAGCGGTCATATTTATTAATTACAATCATTTTATTTTCCAGCTGAATGGTTCTGTAAACGGTGGACCAAAATTAGTAAATAAACAATATAATACACCTCTAAAACTATATTCAGAGGAAAGCATAGCAGAGACACTTTCAGCACAAACTGAAGTTTTATCTACAGGAGCCTTAGGGTAAGTAAAATATACATATCCCGAATAGCAGTTTTCTACAATGAACAATGGTGGAAAATGTTTAATAAAACTAAAATATTACGATGCAATTATTTTTTATTTATTTTTGAGAAACAAACTTCTTATACTTATGTACCGCTAATTAAATGATGACTTGACAAGATACAGACACATATCGGCAATATATAACATTATCAAATAAGGCAGAAAGGTTCGGTAGGGTCAGACAAAGTTCTTGTACAAGCGAAAGTTTTGACATAAAATCCAACAATTATCTGTTAAGTGAATTAATTCGTTTAAACTTCCTATGCTTCTTTTTTCTTGCATAATCTTTCCCTGCTTAATCAATTGGAGCAAGTTGTATCTCTTTCCACTTGTAGTATGTCCGAGTTATTCCAATTTTCTTGTTTTGATCGTATTTAAGATTTCTGTGTCTTTATTCATCTTTCTCAGAACCTCTTTGTTTGTGACGTGTTCTGTCCCCGATATTTTCAGAATTCTTCTATACACCCACAGCACGAATATTGCCGCAGTTTTACTTTATCGTACTATATACGTAGTATAGTATAATAGATAAAGTTATAGGATCGTGCAAACATTTTTTTTCAGATTTCACTTTTTTTCGACGTTTTGAGTCCCCCTGAGTCTAAAAAACAAATAAAAAAAAACGCTGGACGGAAGGGCCGCCCGAGAACTTTATCGTACCGATCTATTATCGTTATCGTACTAGATACTGGAATTCTATAAAAATAACAAAGTTACTCGTTATTTTGATATTTTAGAAACAACTTGTATACTTGAAAATATTTTATGGTTCTACGCATCATTAATTCCCGCAATAGTCATACTTTCATTTCAAATTAGTCCATTTTTCTTAGAAATTAATAGTTTACAATATTTGCATTTTACTGCATGGATTGTAATGATATTTTGGGAGTAGCCCAAAGCCCAATCTCCTAATTCAAAGTCTATCCTATATACTATGGCGCTTTTATCATGGGGGCGGTTCTCACCACTTCTCGGGGATAGAACATTTTTATTTTCGAATTGCATGGAGCAAAAGGAAGAACTTTAAGAAAATTTAAAAATGCGCTCTATAATTTGATCTTATTTTTTTCACCCGTCCAACTTTTTGAAAGTAGAAATAACACTATATTAAGAGGTATTGCAAAAGAAAAACAATACAGCTACCTTCGCTGCTTGGCAGGTACCTAACGCAGAGATTAGCAATACAGAACATAGCATTACTTCTTCTCGCTCGCTCCAGCTAACCCAGCACTAGCAAAAACCACTGTCTAACCCCACACTTCTCTACAACACGTTACTCTTTCGGAAACAACCATGTTCCACACACTCCCGGAAAAAAAAAAGGGAGTTCCAGTACCCTGAAGAGGCTTAAGCCTAAACGGGGATATAAACAACATGTCTTGATTGAAGAAAAACAATGCATTTAAATTCTGGTGAATGAGGGGTTAAATGTATGTACTTCTCATTTTTTCCTTAAAGTATATTAGTCATATATTTTTTTGCACCATATCTCGCTTAGTTTGAATGTAACCGACATTTAACGGTGCTCGTTTTAAAGGCCTTTTCAAACACTACAAAAGCATGAGCACTTTGAGCATGCACCAAAAAACAAACTCTTTTTACCTACCATATCTCTTTTTGTATTATAAATAGAAAATTTACGAAGGAACGAATCTCTTTGTTATTTATAATTAAAAAAAATTTCTACAGTGTTTTTAGTTTGATGCATAGTTTTTAAGATATTCACAAAAAACCGTCCGAAAACGTGTCATTTTTAAATGAAAATGGCCAATTTTCAACTACGCATAACTCAAAAGTATTGAGTTCTCAAAAAAAGTATAGATCAGTTTTTCCTTAAAAATAGGTTCTCTAGCCACTTCCATGCTTATTTTGACCAATAAATTTTCCACCCCCTTGAAGGGGTGGGAATTGCCCCAAGATAAAAGCGCCATAGTATATAGGGTAGATTTTGTTTCTTGAGCTATTCCCTACTTACTGTGAAAATATCAAGTACATCGATGTAGTAGGATGGAATTCGGAGCCAAATACCCTCATTGACTGCCCTATAATAATGCTCTGCTATGATCGCGTGAGAGGAGACACACACAAGATTCTAGCAAAATTTCAATTTTCTGTAGCTTCTCGAGTTTTTGAGTTACAGCAACGAGTTTTATGTTATTGGAAAGATAATTTTACATTATTTCAAAATATGTAAAAATATACAGCGCGTATGTAAAAAATTAAGATTTTTTTTTCATTTACGATTAAACCGGAAGCCATATTGTGGGTAAAATTTATTGTGCTAATAGATAACAAGGTACTGTATATGTCTGCCAAATTTCAAATTTTAGTTTCTATTACAGAGGTAGTTACGGGCACTCGAATATTTTTTTATAAAAAATTCATAACTTCCCTCCTATGAGGAGTTAAGAAATATGACTAATGTTATTCAATTTACCGATAGGATATCAAAAATATATCAAAAAGAATGTGTGTGTACTTTGTACGCACGTAAGAAGTTATACTTCTATTATATGATTTAAACGAAATTAATATACTTTTTATTTATATTTTGTTTAAATATTAAACTAATTTATACTTACTACTTCTCAAACATTTTTATTAGAACAGTGCCAAAAATTAAAATAATAAAAGAATAAAACACACACAAACACATTAAACAAGCCACAAATGATGTCTGAACATTAATTGTCGAAAAAATTTTTAACTAAATACGTATTTTCTGAAACTACAATTATATAATAAATATACTTACAATCATAAAATGTATTAAAAAAAAAACAAAAAAGAAAGTTTCTATTGGGACTCGAACCAGCGCTGATAAGAGCGGTTGGTATTGGAATTCATTCGCCTTCTTCGCTTAGCCAAGGACACTATGTGTCATTATTTACGAAGATCGACTAACTAAACGGATTAAACTTGTGATATTTTGATATTTTGAAAATTGATCAAATTATTTTAATTTTGAATTGAAATGATTTAGAATTGAAAAAATACAACAAAACATAGAGTAAAAAAACAATATATTAGGTGAATATTGATAGAAATTTTGATGGTTATCAAATTATATAAATAAAAGTATTACATACTATGTATTTTGGCAGATCAAATAGGTAGGTTTATACCCATGATACATTAACAATTATTACGTACCTGTTGCTTTTAAAAACTATTTAAAAGTCACTACAATATTATAAACTTTTTGTTTGTGTCCTCACAACAATAAAACTAATATATTATACATTTGTTTACCTTTACCTTTACCTCCAAACCACAGCTGCCATATCGGATAATTTTTGACATGTCATTTGAACATCCAATCAGAACAAAGTTATAATGCGCATGCGCCGGGCTGATAGGTTTTAACATATAAAAAAATCACCCTCTATCGCCGGTAAAGAAGTATAACTTCAAAAATAAACAAATTCCTTGGAGTCATTTTTGAGAAAATCTAGTTAAAATTTATGTCAAATTTTGACCCCTTAAATATAGGCAACCCATAACTTTTTATGAAAAACGATAATATTCTTGTTATAGCCCCATCTTTGGGCTCTATAAATGTTTTTTCAAATTAAATTTATCTTAAACAAGTTTTTAGATTGGTAGGGAAATGTATCGGGTGGGCGGTCGGCCATGCTGGCCGCCATTTTGGATTTGGAAATGTCAAATTCCGTATTTCTATTTACCAATCGATGAGCTAACTTTAAGTTAAATTTCATTCGTTTCGGTCAAAATTTGCAAAAATGGGCCCCAAATAACCCCCCTATTTCGGCCCCCCTTTGAGAGGTTTTTTCAAAAGCTTAGTTTCTCGACAAAATTCTCTTAAACTTACTCATACCGGATTTCATCGAAATCGGTCCAGTAGTTTTTGCTGGGCGGTGGCGACATACGTACGTACATACGTACATACTTCCGACATGTTTTTTTTATTTGCTTTTTAGACTCAGGGGGACTCAAAACGTCGAAAGAAAGTGAAATCTGAAAAAATTTTTTTTGCACGATCCTACAACTTTATCTATTATACTCATACTGCGTATGTAGTACGATAAAGTAAAACATGTCGGAAGTATGTACATACGTATGTACGATGAAATTCGGTATGAATAAGTTTAAGAGAATTTTCTCGAGAAACTAAGCTTTAAAAAAAACCTCTTTCCAGGGGGGCCGAAATAGGGGGGTTATTTAGGGCCCATTTTTGCAAATTTTGACCGAAACGAATGGAATTTTACTCAAAGTTAGCTCATCAATAGGTAAATACAAATACGGAATTTGACTTTTCCAAATTCAAAATGGCGGCCAACATGACCGACCGCCCACCCGACACATTTCCCTACCTATCTAAAAACTTGTTTAAGATAAGTTTAATTTGAAAAAGTCGTTATATAGCCTAAAGATTGGGATATACGAAGAATATTATCGTTTTTCAGAAAAAGTTATGGGTTGCCTATATTTAAGGGGTCAAAATTTGACATAACTTTGAACCAGATTTTCTCAAAAATGGCTCCAAAGAATTTGTTTATTTTTTGATATATTTTTGATATCTTATCGGTTAATTGAATGACATTAGTCAGATTTCTTAACTCCCCATAGGAGGGGAGGTATGAATTTTCTATTAAAAAATATTGGAGTGCCCGTAACTTCCTTTGTAATAGAAACTGAAATTTGAAATTTTGCAGACATATATGGTACTTTATTACCTATTATCACAATAAATTTTACCTAAAATGTGGCTTCCGGTTGAACCGGAAATGAAAAAAAATCTTAAGTTTTTCAGATACGCCCTGTATATTTTTACATATTTTGAAAGAATGCACAATTACCTTTCAAATGATATAAAACTTGTTGCTATATCTCAAAAACTCGAAAAGTTACAGTAAATAGAAATTTTGCTATAATCTTGTGTGTGTCCTCTCTCACGAGATCATAGCAGAACATTATTATAGGGCAGTCAATGAGGATATTTGGCTCCGAATTCCATCCTACTACATCGATGTAATTGATATTTTCACAGTAAGTAGGGAATAGCTCAAGAAACAAAATCTACCCTATATACTATGGCGCTTTTATCTTGGGGCGGTTCCCACCCCTTCAAGGGGTGGAAAATTTGTTAGTCAAAATAAGCACGGAAGTGACTAAAGAACCTATTTCTAAACAAAAACTGGTCTATACTTTTTTTTTGAGAACTCAATACTTTTTGAGTTATGCGTAGTGTAAAATTGGCATTTTCATTGAAAAGTGACACCTCTTTGGACGGTTTTTTGTGAATACCTTAAAAACTATGCATCGAACTAAAAACACTATATAAAACATTTTTTAGATTATAAATAACAAAGAGATTCGTTCGTTCGTAAATGTGCTATTTATAATACTAAAAGAGATATGGTAGGTGAAAAGAGTTTGTTTTTTGGTGCATGTTCAAATTGGTGTATTCAACTTGAAATAACAAAGGATCGGTAGGTTTAGGTGTATAATGCTACCAACGCCTTTTGTAGTGTTTGAAAAGGCCTTTAAAACGAGCACCATTAAATGCCGGTTACATTCAAACTAAGCGAGATATGGTGCAAAAAAATATATGACTAATGTACTTAAAGGAAAAATGAAAAGTACTTACATTTAACCCTTCATCCACCAGAATTTAAATGCATTGTTTTTCTTCTGCAATACCTTTTAATATAGTGTTATTTCTACTTTAAAAAAGTTGAACGGGTTTAAATTGAATGGTTTTTGTAAAAAATGTGATTAAATTATAGAATGCATTTTTAAATTTTCTTAAAAATCTTCTTTTTCTCCATGTAATTCGAAAATAAAAATGTTCCACCCCCGAGAAGTAGTGGGAACCGCCCCATGATAAAAGTGCTATAGTATATAGGATAGACTTTGAATCAGGAGATTGGGTTACTCCCAAAATTTCATTAAAGTCCATGCAATAGGATAGAATTCGGAGGTAATATCTTGTTCTTAATCTCGCGCATTGACTGGCGTAATAGAAATAGAGTGAAATGCAAATATTGTAAACTATTAATTTCTCAGAAAAATGAGCTAATTTGAAATAAAGGTATGACTGTAATATTCTATTGATTTATGCAATAATCTATACATCTATAGTGTGTCCCCGAAATATGGCATCGAACATTTTCTCAAATGTAGAAATTAATGATGCGTAGAACCATAAAATATTTTCAAGTATACAAGATGTTTCAATCAAAATAACGAGTAACTTTGCTATTTTTATAGAATGACAGTATCTAGTACGATAACGATAATAGATGGGTACGATAAAGTTCTCGGGCGGCCCTTCCGTCCAGCGTTTTTTAATTGATGCCGCATTCAAGGTCCAAGCTTTCATTCTATCCATTATAAAGTCGACAAAACGTAGTATCTAGGTAACCTAACTCTTATCTCCAACTTTAAATCTATTGTGCAGAACATTCTTGCCAGTTTGTTAAAATTTGCTGTAGCCTTTTCTATTTTGATTTTGATTTCCTGGAAGCAATTAGTTGTGAAGTTGATCATTGCTCCAAGAGTGGTATACTCGTTCGACGTTGGTTTCGTTTATGAACAGATTCTTGTTATTTCTTCGAGTTTCCGATATTCTCATAACTTTTGTCTTCTTGACATTCATTGTTAGACTGTATTCTTGTCCACACTTGGCTATTCTGGTCTCCAGCCGCTGAAGATCTTAAATATTTTCGCTTAAGGTGACAGCCGCATATTATATAAAATTGTTAATTGTTAATCAGAACTTCTTTTACCATTATTCCAGCTGTTTCATCCTCAAGAGTTTTAATAGCTCTTCCGAGTAGCCGTTAAAATAAATCGGCGACAAAACGCATCCCTGTCGCACCCCAAGCCAACATACAATAATTAATAAATTTATTTTTAATTGTCTTTTATTCATCTAGTGTAAACTTCAAGAAAAACGAAAGAAACTACGACTCATCTAATAGTGAAGTCCTGAGAGCACTAAAAGAAGCAGAAAACGAACCCAGCTATCCAGATCACGGTATGGTTACTTTGTTAATATTTTTTATATAGAAAGATTAATTTTGTCTGATGTTTTAATATTATATTTTTTTATAATCACAGTGTTCTAATTTCTACTTAGTAAAGATATACTTAAAAAAATCTTGATAGTTCGCATGAAGTTTGACAACCAATCTAGATATTATCACGAATTCCACCCAAAAATATCTGGGATGGTACGAGTCTAGAAGTACTGCGTGTTAATTTAGTTTAATTGAATTGAGGACCTGGGTAAAACCAGACTTTTTAGATGATAGTTCCAGCCAACACAGTGCATCCTTATCTTAACACGTGGTATTAAAGACTATTAATAAATTATTACCATAAATAAAGTACATTTAAAAAAATTTCAAGACAAAATATACCTTTCGTTTCTTATAAATGTTTACTATCCAAAATATAGAAGGTCAAAATAATCACAAAAATTCAACACAAAAAAATTCTATTCAGCTTTGCTACATTGTACGTGCTCCCAAGTACTGCAGTTTTAGTATGGTTTTAGTTTTTCAGCTACGTCGACGTAAAGTTTTCTGACCGCATCTGAGTGTTTACGTTTTTATAGTTAAAAGCAGACCATTCAGTATTCTTTTGCTATTAGTATGGCGAAAAGTTCTTTGAGTTGTTCTACTTTCAAGTGCTTTCAACATTATTTTACTATTTTGGAGTTACCAATATTCTTTTTTTGTGATTGAATTTATAAAGCATTTTGTAAAAACCTCCACCAATTTTTAAATATTTTCCTCCCTTCATAATTATTTTCTTACACCTGTCCACTCACGTACACTATATCAAATAAAATAAAATAATTTTTTAGATGAACGTGTTTTTCATTTCAAAGGAGGTTACTTATCAGACCATAAGTAAACAGGGTGTATGCATGTCTCACTAAGCCACTATTTTGATTAAAGTAAATGGTTGAATTTACTCTATAATCTCTATATCAAGGAATGTAGATTTTTGCAACTGGTGTTTTGTAGTCGAACATTGTATTCGTGGGTTATAGGCCGTGGTCTGAATTTTTTTGCGACTTTTAGTCTGCACCTACGATATGCTTGATGTGAGCGATGTTAGCTTACATCTACATACTATCCAGGATCCTTTTTGACAATGTCTGCTGCAGTTGCAAGACAAATGAATTGAAAGAAACAATTCCAGAACACGACATAATTCAGTGCACTGGAATAATAGTCGAGGAAATGAAGCTGAAAAAATGGCAAAACCTCGCAATTTTTTCGTCCAGCATCAATTTGTACAAACATTTGGGATTAGGCTCATTACACCGTCTAGTTCATTTTCTATATTGAGCGGTTGTACGCTTTTGGTTTTTTAAGGGTGAAAACTACCCCTAATTTTAAAAAATTATAATATAACATTTTAAACTTTAATATTGTCAACATTTGGTTCTTATCAGTTACATAATGACTGTTTTATGCTTTAAGATATACTATCATAATATTTTAACCCTTAAAACCAGCCTTGTTGGAGCTATATATAAAAAATTTACTTATCCTAAAAGAATAATTTTGGCTTGCATCGATTTACATAAAAATTTGGGATTAGGATCATCTCACCCTGTACTTCATATTCTATATCATGCTGATATCATGCAAGTGCGTTGATTATTTTTAGGGGTGTAAACTACCCCTTATTTTCAAAAATTATATAAAAACATTGTTTTATTTAAAAATGGGTAAAATTTGGTTTTGATTGGTTAAACATTGATTGTTTTATACGTTAGGATATAATATTATAATATCATAATATTTCAACCCTTAATAACATTACAGTATTTATAGGTAGATATTTTAATAGATCTATACAGAAAAAAAAGTAGAATTAAAGAATTACAAAAATATCTATTTACACAAAAATACGAATTTAAAAATATGTACAAATACAAACACAAATAGTTTTTTAGTCATCTTCCAGTATACGAACCGGTTCTGTGGTATTATACATACATTGAAAATTATCCATAAGCGGACTATCCGAATTTTTCGAAAAAAAAATCGTTTTATAAACATAGCTCTTTCATTTTTGACAATAAAAAGTTTTTTCAAAAATGATTTTGTAGGATTTTTGAAGAGTTATAAGACTGTGTAAACTAAATTCCGTAATATCCCTTAGTTTTTAATTAGGGTGAGTTTAAAGGGCTCGAATAAGGGGGTGTTTGCTCGTAAATAGAGTTTTAAACAGCTATATCTCGCTAACTGTTCACTATAATGAAAATCTATGCAAAAGGAAATTTTAGTTGTTAAAAAAGCTGCAATGTGTGGTCCATCATTTTTTTCGTATCTTTAGTATTTTCGAAGATATTTTGAAGTAAATGGTGAAAAATGGGGAATTCCAAAAAATTAATTTTTTTTAAGCTCCAATTTTTCTAAAATTAGGCCTTTTAAATAGGTCAAACTTCTTGGGTGTATTAATAATACAAACATAAAAGGAATTACAGTAAGGTGAAGACCAATTTTTAATTAGGAGGGTAGTTAGGGGGTTGTTTTCACTGATTTTTTCATAGAAATAAGCAGGTACCGACCTTTTTTTGATCATAAACCGCTTAATTTTCAGGCTAGAAACTTTCTATTATTATTTTTTGAAAGGCCTATATTTATGTTTTCCTCGAAAAATGCAAAGGTTTTTCGTTATTTTACTTTGAATATTTCAAATTATGCATTTGACGAAAAAGCTAACTTTTAACATGCCGTATCTCGGTCTGTATTGGTCTCAAATATATTACTGAAAAATAATTTGGTTTGTGTTACTAAAAGATACAATTTTGATATCTACAGTTTCTTTGATTAAATGCATATTTTTCAAGGTATTCTCAAAAAACCCTCTAAAAAAGTCGATTTTTTCATCGAAAAAATGTTACTTTCAAGCGCGAATAACTCGAAAAATATTAGTTTTACGAAGAAAATGCAAAATACATTTTTTTCTTAGAATTACTTTTAACATAGATTTACATGGTGAAAATGTAATAAAAAATTCCCGCCCCCGAGATGGGGTGGCAACCACCCCCAAGGTTTTAGCGTACAGCGGCATGATATAGAAAATGATCCTTGGACTATTCCCTACCTTTTGTGAAAATTTCAAGTAAATCCATGCTGGACGAAAAAATTGCGAGCCAAAATGCTTCATTTCCTCGACTATGTTACCCCTCCCTATTAACTTAATTATTTTTAGCACATAAGCAAAACGGTCGGACAGGTCGATTTTTAAAATACTCATAGTATATTATAGCATCAATGTTTCGAAGTTTACTCAATCCCTCTTCAGGTGACAGTCATATTGAGTCAGGTGACACAGTGATTTTTTTAAATAGGAAAGTACATCATGTGACATCTAATTTAAAAGCTTTTGAAATACTGATTACAAAAATGTATAGTAATTAAATACTTCTTAAGAGCGTAGGCGCAAAATTTCCTTTCTAATGCTTTTTAAATGAAATCATTTTTTTCGAGTCCTGAGAAAACTAATAAGTATTTTTTAAAAATTTAAACGCAGACTGAGAGATTACAGTATTATCGACGGTAAAAATTCCCTGAGAACTTCTATAATGTTTATTCTAATAAGTTACAGGGAAACTTAGTGTGATTTTTAATTTCAAATACCTCATTCAAAATAAATTTTTCGGTTATTCTAAGGGACTTTCGGGCCTCGGTAATAATATAATCATTTATTCTGCGTTTAAATGTTTCAAAAATACTTATAAAGCTGTGTTTTTAAACCAAGAGGAGTAAAACATATTAGTTTTCTCAGGATTCGAAAAAAATTTATGTATTTAAAAATAATTCTACCTAAATTTTGCGCCTACGCCGCCAAAAAGGATTAAAGTACAGTACAACCTGCCATATCCGGATCTGTCATATCCGGACCTCCCCATATCCGGACAGTTCTGCGCCGTCCGGATCTACCGAAATCTACCGAGAAAGAGTCCTGCTGTTGGACAACGCACTAAAAGAAGAACTAAAAGATGGCGAAATAATGTATTATAGGATCTATAAAACGTGTCTATCGACGAAAGTTATTGACGGCGTTGATTACTGGAATGTATGAATGAAAAAACCTTTCAGTGACTGTAAAAGAAGTAGTGGTCTTGATATCCTGAATTTTTCATATCCGGATCGGTCTGTCGCCACATTGATCCGGATATGGTAGGTTTGACTTATACATTTTTATAATCAGTATTTCAAAAGCTTTTAAGTGAGTTGTCATATAATGTACTTTCCTATTTAAAAATATCAAAGTTATGCCTGTCACCTGAAGAGGGATCACGTATAGTTCGAAAAATTGACGCTATAATATACTATGATTATTTTAAAAATGCGTTTTGGTTATGTGCTAAGTATAAATAAGTTAATAGGGAGGGGTAACACTTATTCCAGCGCACTGTATAAACACCGAATACTAACTATTCTTTTGTTTGTAATATGTGAAACTTCTGTATATCATTTACTAAATCTTGATTTATGATATTAACAAACAATATCTCAATATTGTTCTTGTTTTGAACTTTTACATCCGCACCATTTTCGTGGAACAAAACCACAAATTTTAATAGACTTCAGTTCTTACATTGGAAATTTATTTAGTTCACTTGGTGTTGAATAATATAAAAATATTTACAAAAAGATTTCAAAATCTAGAAAATGTTAAAGAAGATTTTATTCTGGCTTTCTATTATGTATTATAAATTTAGTTTTATTATGTTTTTTTTTGCATACATGTGTTATTGTCTACTATAAATTATACAATCTGACACATACACCTTGACAAGTTTGGTGGTAAATATAAATGTTGGTTTTGTCTTGTTTACAAGTCGATTTTAAAAGTGTCTTTACCGATTTTCATTTCAGAATATCAACATCGGCGTTTCAAAAAGGCATATTTTAATTCACTTCTTCATTCTCAACTGAACTATGCTTTTTGCCAAAAACACCTGTAGATTCAGACTGATTCAGACTAAGATCGAGTTACTTTAACCAGAGACCAACCAAAATATTTGACAGTTTGACAAAAACGTCATTAGTAATCGAATCCTAGATTAATCATAATCGACCAATAGGGATTTTCATTCACAGTCATTTGTTTCGAGCTTCTCTCATGTGTCACATAATATTAATATGTCTACGTCATAAGTTATTGGCATATACCAATGATACAAACCAAAGACGTATGACGTAGATATATTAATATTATGTGACACATGACAGAAGCTCGAAACAAATGGCAATCGATGAAAAGCCTTATATATGCGCATTGTGGATATTTTGGTTAGTCTATCTAATACTCGACTTGACTCTTTGAATTATTCTAAATTATTTTTTTTTGGTGTGTTAGTAGTTCTTTCTTTGATTTAGTGTAAAATTAAATTTAATAGAAGTTCATACATAGTTCTTAAAAATGTCGTAGCTATTACCAATAAAAATACTATATCATAAAATAATTAAATTTTATTCCGAAAATATGGTGTCAAATATCTTTCTTAAGATTTTTGACTTCTAAAGCTAAACGTTTGTTTTATACCTAACTATATTTTTCGTGATACTTGTTTGGTTTTGTTTCCATTTTTCAAAATTCTTATTTTACGTTAAAGTTTAATATTTCAAAAAAATTCACAGGAAGAACCAGAATGTACTCTAATTTTATATAACTTGAGAATTTATGCTGTTCGTTTCCTAACGCACATCCCCATCCCATACTTTTTCTTCTACAATCCATTTTACCGCTCTAATGTATTATAGAAATACTTTTTGCGTGAAGTACTAGCAAATATTTATTAAACTTAATCATATCTCAGAGGACAGAATATTTTACTTAATTATTATCTACTTGAAGGCGTTGCTAAAAGATATATACTCCATCTAATTTACTTACCGTTGCACGTCATCCGCGTCATAGCTGGTGACGTCACATAATACCAACACGAAATGTTTAGGCGGTAGATGTGTTCATTTTTAGAATCACTTTGCCGAGTACACTGACATTACAGCCACTAGACATATTATGTTATATACGCGTAGAAATAATATTTAAAGATTTGTATTAATGTTAACTTAAAAAATACACAATAATATGTTTTATTTAATTTGTATGAATGGATTATAAAGCGTTTTTATGAAGCACATTTGTTCGGAATACACTGTAACTATAATCGAACGAAGGTGATATTTTGGCATAAATTGGTAACATTTATTTGACAGTTGCGGTGATGACACTTCATATTTGTTTATATTCTTTACTATAAGTATTTGTTTCATTATATTTACTGTTTTTATTATGTACTTTAACCTACGATTATAACTTAATTCTTGTTTTTTATTTCTAAAGTTTTTATTTAATTACATTGAATATTAATTTGTTTTGCTGTATAATCCACTTCCGCAAAAATTGTGTAATGTATTTAATTTAAAATGAATGAATGTAAGTAAATTAGATGGACTGTACCTTGATAGTTTAATGAATGTAGGTAATTCACTGATGAAAATTTCATTATGGGCTTTGGACCAAAGTTTCACGCCTATGTGTTTTAAATGCAATATTTTTTTTCGAATCCTGAGAAAACTAATAAGTATTTTTGAAAAATTTAAACGCAGAATGAAAGATTGGATTATTACCGAGGGCTGACAGTCTCCGAAAATGTTTATTTTAAGAAGTTACAGGGGTGAAAAAAAGAGACAATTTGATTTGTGATCAAATCACAGTCAATGTGATTTTTAATTTCAAATGTCTTATTCAAAAGAAATTTTTTGGTTATTTTAAGGGATTTTCGGCTCTCGGTTAAAATGTAAATTTTTTAGTCTGCGTTTAAATTGTTCACAAATACTTATTAGTTTTAAGGCATTAAAATGCAAATGCATTTTAATACAAAGTTTAATGCATTTAAAAAACATTGGCGCGAAATTTTGCCTACGCCCTTAAGAAGACTTAACCAGATAAACTGTTCACTAATGGACATTTTATTTAAAACCTATTTTCTTTTTTTAACTAACACGACGCTTTTTCAATTGAAACCCATCTTTGCCACGTTAGCATTGGAAACACGTTCTGCATTGTTTGTAAACATCAGGCTGATCAGTTCCTGTCATTTGGATAAGAAATTGTATTTGTATTGATGTATTCCTGTCATGAGGGAAGCAAAATCCCATCTTGCGAATGAGTTTATCTAACATCCTACGGAATTCAGGGAAAACGGTTTTAGCATGGTATAACTAGACAAGACCAAACCAAGACATCCAAAGTAAAAGTTATCCTCCAACACCAAATTGTTCTATATGGTCCACATAATGTTCAAAAAAAAGTCACACCATTTTAAGCGTCGGGTTTGAGGGGGACAAATCGGTAAATTCGTAGTTTTTTAGGTTTTTCGTCAATATTTCTAAAACTATGCGGTTTAGCATAAACAACGTTCTATACAAAAATGTTCTACCTTAAATTTGACATAAAAAAGGCCCTATGCATAATCCTTCTAAAATGAACGGTTCCAAAGTTACGGAGTACATAGTCCATGTGGTGAGACCGCTCCCGTCTGAAAAAATTTCTGATTCGATTTCTTTGTGGATTCCTATTCAAAAATGTCCCATTTAAACAAATTGAAGGGTGCCGGGCGGAATTTTTGTGCAGAAATTGTTTAAACAATTTTTTTAAATAAATACAAAAGATCCTTTTTTGCTTTTTTGCTCCGGAACATATAATTTTAAGTTTTGTGGGTCATTTTAAACAAGAAAGGTATCTTGTAAATTTTCTTAAAAAATGATAGTTTTCGAGTTATAAGCGATTTAAAATCTGAAAAATGCGAAAATACGCCAGGAGGAAAATACGCCAAATTTTTTAGGTGGCCAGATACTTAAATTGAAGATTAAACATTCAGCTTCAAGATTCTGAAGAGTGATCGCGTCTAACCTTAATTTATACCTTTGTTTTTTAATTGTTAAATATGCGTGTTTATCCGATTTTTTGCCGGTGCGGAGAGCTTTATTTCAAAAATCTCCTATTTTCCTCCGAAAAATATTTTTTTTAGATTCTTTGGGATATTCTAAATAAAATAAGTTTCTTGACATTTTTCTCAAAAGTTAATAGTTTTAAAGGTATAAGCGATTTAAAATCCGAAAAATGCCAAAAAATCGCATTTTTGGATTTGAAATCGCTTATAACTTTAAAACTATTAACTTTTGAGAAAAATGTCAAGAAACTTATTTTATTTAGAATATCGAATCTAGAAAAATTATTTTCGGAGGAAAATATGAGATTTTTGTCGCATAAAAATCGGATAAACACGCATATTTAACAATTAAAAAACAACGGTATAAATTAAGGTTAGACGCGATCACTCTTCAGAATCTTGAAGCTGAATGTTTAATTTTCAATTATTTAAGTACCTGGCAACGAGGCAACCTCAAAAATGCTAATTTAAATATCAGTTTTTAGGCCTCGAAAATGCGTAATTCCGCATTTTTCAGATTTTAAATCGCTTATAACTCGAAAACTATCAATTTTTAAGAAAATTTACAAGATATATTTCTTGTTTAAAATGACCCACGAAACTTAAAAATATATGTTCCGGAGCAAAAAAAACGTAATCTTTTGTATTTGTTTAAAAAAATTGTTTAAACAATTTCTGCCCAAAAATTCCGCCCGGCACCCTTCAGATTTGTTTAAAGTGGACATTTTTGAATAGAAATCCACAAATAAACCGAATCAGAAATTTTTCCAGACGGGAGCGGTCTCACCACATGGATTAGAGGTAGTATAGTATAATTGGTCCAAAAAGGCCCAACCCAGACATCCAAAGTAAAAGTTTTCCTCTAACACCAAATCGTTCTATATGGTCCACATATTGTTCAGTAAAAAGTCACACCATTTTGAGCGTTCGGTTTGGGGGTGAGATAGGGGAAAAATCGGTAAATAAGTAGTTTTTTTAAATTCTCCGTCAATGTTTCTAAAACTATGCGGTTTAGCGTGAACAATGTTCTATACAAAAATTACAGAGTTACGGAGGGTGAAAAATTGGAAGCCTCTTTTCTCTTACAAATTAGCGCCCTTTAAATAGGTGGTGAGGTTGACGTTTCTTCAAAGGCTTATCACTAACATACCATCGGCCACTGAAATAGCAAATTTTATTTACAGAACACAATCCTGTTAAAGAAAATTTATTTCATCAGTAATAATATTATAAATTGCCAAAAAAAATATAAAAAGTATCGAAAACCTCCACTTTCACCCGAATAGTTTTGTATAGAACATTGTTTAGACTAAAGCAAAGTTTTAGAAATATTGACGAAAAACGTAAGAAAACTATTAATTTACCGATTTCTCCCCCATCTTACCCCCAAACCAGACGCTAAAATAGTGTAACTTTTTACTGAACAATATGTGGACCATATAGAACAATTTAATGTTGGAGGAAAATTTTTACTTTGGGTGTCTGGGTTAGGCCTTTTTTTGGACGAATTATATACCACCTCGTAACTTTGAAACCGTTCATTTTAGAAGGATTATTATGCATGGAGCCTTTTTTATTTAAAATTTAATGTAGAACATTTTTGTATATAAGGTTATTCATGCCTAGCTCAAACCGCATAGTTTTAGAAATATTGACGAAAAACGTAAAAAACTACGAATTAACCGATTTATACCCCCTCTCCCACCCAAACCCTACGCTCAAAATGGTGTGACTTTTTTCTGAACATTATGTGGACCATATAGAATAATTTGGTGTTGGAGAATAACTTTCACTTTGGATGTCTGGGTTATGCCATTTTTTGGATCAATTGTATCATACTATTTTGAACCAACCAGTAAGCTGTCATCGATACAATGGAAGACAAAAAATCCCCGCCAACAAAGAAGTTTAAAGTTCAGCCTTATGCAGGAAAGGTGAAGTTAACATTTTTTTTTCTCACGAAGTACCTTTGCTCATAGAGTTTACGGAACCCAGAGTGCATGTCAACAAAAATCTATATATTGAAACTTTGAATAAACTTTATCAAAAAATAAGACGAAAACGTCTAGAGAAGCTCTCACGTAATGTCAGTTTTCTTCACAACAGTAATAAAGTATCCACCTCATAGTCCGGATCTATCATCATTCGATTTTGGACCATTTAAAAAGGCGTTAAAGGTAATAGTTTTCAGTCGGATGAAGAGGTGCTGGACCCGAGAAATTTTTGTGAAAAATATTCAAATATATATTATTCTAAGCCATTAACAAACATTTTTTTGAGAATATCTATTAGTTTAAATAAAAAACGACTTTAAAAATTGAAATTTTTACACTTTTAAATCCGCCATATTGAAAACTTCGTGAGATGTTGCCAAATCTATAAAAATGTTTAGTTTCTCAAGGGTCGTATATATACGCATAAAAAAGCATATTTTATACGAAAAAAAGTTAAATACATTTAAAAATATCATATTTATTATTTTTAGATTTCTGCATATTCAGATTAAAAATTTTAAATACAATATTATTCATAGTTTCAAATAGATTAAAAAGTAAAAAGTAGTAGCAAGATGTAGCAAATGTAGCAGAAAGATGTATGTATACATACATCTTATATCTGTTATAACAAACCTAACCAAGTCAAATCTAACCTAACCCAACCTAAACAAAACTAATTAAGAAAAAATATATTAGTGAGTGAATATTAGTGAATCATACATATTGTAAATTGTTTAAACACGTAATAAAAAAAATTCTGAGTTAAAGCTACGGCAAAAATTGGCAACCTCGCACATTTCATGATGTCAATTGTTGATTGTCGTTGCAACAAAAACATTAAAAAATAAGATGGAAAATTTATTATCTTGTCAAATTTTCGAAATATTTTATTACAATCCCGTATTCCAATAAAGAATATGAAACATTTCGATCTAATATAAAATAAATAAAAGGTTAGTAGTAATATATACCTCTAATATATAAAAATATGTATGTATTAAATTAGTGTGACAGTTTAATCGTCTAGCACCGATGAACAATTACAAAATGCCGTAAAAGAATTCTTCGAGCAACAGTCACAAGAATTGTTTAACACGTTGACGGACAGTGCGTCAAATATATAAGCAAGTTTTGTGACACTATATGAATTTATAGAATAGGGAAATTGCTGAATTTCTTTTAGCGCTTATAGTCTATGGCCTATGAAAACAATAAGATCTTTAACATTTTTGTAAACATGTGGACGACTACCATGGATGTCGTGTTATATTTCATATGCATTCTACCGACTTTTTCTCACAACTCGTTATTTTAAAAATACAAATCTTCTATAGAGGTTGTGTCACATTATATCAATGGAAATTAGACGGCCATAGACGTTCTGTCCGTCAACGTGTTAAGCAGGGTGTACATCGGTTGTTGAAACATGCCAATAGGAAAATGCCTTAGATGCGGTTGTAATTATTATATTACTTGCAGATATATTTATCAATTAATTTTTTCAGGACCAAAGATGGATTTCAGCTGAATAAGCCACGTACTATATTCTCTGAGATTTTTTTTATTTAGATTAATGCCTTGACAACTAATGGCCATTGGCATTCTCTGAGATTAATTAAAATTTTAATAAAAAATTTTGCAGTTGAAGTTTTAATTTCCGTGAAGTTGACAGTAGAGAGTCTTTCTGTAAAAATTCTTTATTTTCTTCAATTTTTTCATTTTCTTTTCCTTGATCGTGATACATTTACCGCAAGGATTATGAACGCCTATATAGTCATTAATTTGTAAGTATAAATTGGTAAGTTGAAGAGTTTGTGAAAGTGTCTGTACATAGAATTCGTAGTAGGTGTCAAGTAGATGTGTTGTTTGACTGCATTTATAGATTTTTGCTTGGATAAAAGTTAAAATACCGTTCTTGCTAGTTGACAAATACAAACCACTTTTTGCATCATATTTCTTATTTGCTTCGTTGTGTTTAGTGCTTATGTATAGGCATATTTATCCACTTCTAGCAGAAAATATTACAGCTTCTCCTGATTTATATTTTTCTTTCTCTAATCACTAAAATGCACAAATGTACAGAAACGCATTTAAGTGATCTTTAAGATTGGTTTATGATATCTATTAACGCGATTATTTTTATATCCTTTTTTACCAAACAGTAATTATTATTTCATATTTTCTTGTCATTTACAAACTCGAATTATTTGAATTCGAGCTGTGGGTGTAGGTATAGAAGAATTCTGAAAATATCACGGACAGAACATGTTACAAACAAAGAGGTTCTGAGAAAGATAAACAATGAAATGGAAGTCTTAAATATAATACAAAACAAGAAAATTGGAAGGGTTCTAAAGCTGTTGACTTATGGCATGTTTAAGTTAAATCTTATGTTTATACAGTGCGTCCATAAAGTAACGCATAAATTCATTAGTTGCTAAATAAACAGCATTATTAGAAATTCCCGAAACAGGTCGATTTTTGTTTTTAAATTACGATTTTTTGTCATATATATCTTACTAGTGACCTCATCCATCTCAGCTCATTTGAAAGGGTATTTAATTCTCTATTTAGTAATATAAACATTAAAATAATTATTTATATAGGGTGTCCAATTTTTTTTTAAATTAAATTAATTGACACGAAAAGAAGAACGTATGAAATTTATTTAATTCTAAATACATTTTACTGCTGTCAGAAAACAGAAAAAATATTATTTGAAAAATAGACACTGATTTTCGCTTAAATCAAATGTCCAAACTGACATGAGGTAGGTGGGTGACAGCTTTAACATTTAATTTAAGTGAAAAACCATATGATTTATTTGTCAAATATACATTTTTTCCTGTTTTCTGGCAACATTAAAACGTATTTTCAATTAAATAAATGACTTACATTCTTATTTTTGTCTCAATTAATTTAATTAAAACATTTTTTTTGACACCCTGTATAAATAATTATGTTAATGTTTATATTACTGAATATAGAATTAAATAGCCTTTCAAATAAACTATCACATGATCATTATTCTTATTAAAAAAAAATCATCGATTACGTCTTCACGCCCAGATGGATAACGTAGCATGATATAGTCGCTAGTATGATATAATATACGTAAAAAATCTGAATTTAAAAATAAAAATCGCCCTGTTTCGGGAATTTCTAATAATGTTTTTATTTAGCTAATAACGAATTTATGCGTTACTTTATGGACGCACTGTATATGGAATTAGCCACACTAAGGTTGTAATGATAATTAGATACATATTTTTCCACCTACCTCTACCGAAAGTATACTTTTCCGGACCTGATTGTAGGGAGCAAAGTCGTACTTTTCCTCCCTAGGGAGGAAAATAAAAGTGACGTCATGGTACTTCATTAATGAAATATAACTTATTGACGCCCTGTAAAATATTTATTTTCTATTACGTAAGTATCTATACATTTTAACGTTTATTTAAAAACACCCTGTATTTTGCAGAATGGTAAAAAACAGTAAATTGTTATTCTGACTTAACAATGTTTACATTAATAATTTGACTTATATTTGACAGTTGACAGTTATATTGTACCTATTTGTTAATTTTGTTGGTTAGTTACATAAATAAATTAAGTAAAAAATGAAAAAACTACTTGTTATTTGAGGAAGGTGGAAAAACCATATGTATAACATGGGATGTTATGTATACAAGGTTATGTATAACCTTGAATGATTACTGCCCTCCGCTACGCGTCGGTCAGTAAACTTCATTCTCGGGAGGAAAAGTAGCACTTTCTTCCCTTGTTATACAAATAGCTATTTCCACCTACCTCTACCGAAAGTATACTTTTCCGGACCTGATTGTAGGGAGCAAAGTTGTACTTTTCCTCCCTAGGGAGGAAAAGTAAAAGTGACGTCATGGTATTTCATTCATGAAATATAACTTATTGACGCCGTGTACAATATCTATTTTCTATTACGTAAGTATCTATACATTTTAACGTTTATTTAAAAACACTCTGTATTTTGCAGAATGGTAAAAAACAGTAAATTGTTATTCTAATTTAACAATGTTTACATTAATAATTTGACTTATATTTGACAGTTGACAGTTATATTGTACCTACTTGTTAGTTTTAGTTCTAATAAATTTTGTTGGTTAGTTACATAAATAAATTAAGTAAAAATGAAAAAATGACTTGTTATTTGAGGAAGGTGGAAAAACCATATGTATAACATGGGAGTAAAGTGCCTTTTCCTCCCTTGAATGATTATTGCCCTCCGCTACGCGTCGGGCAGTAAACTTCATTCTCGGGAGGAAAAGTAGCACTTTCCTCCCTTGTTATACAAATAGCTATTACCTAGAATACTTAACGTTCCGGTTTCCACTCTGCAAATCACTGTCAAAAGATATTAAGAACAATAATTTGTTGATAAGGTGTATACAACCGACAAATTGTTGTTATTATTAGGGTTGTGTCATATTCCTGTCAACAAAAAATAGTACTCCCAATGGTGGTTGTACGCAAGAGGCTGGAAAGGTATGAGGATGTTTTTATGCTCTGTGATACATCAATGTGATTGTCCAAGGCATGTTTGCATAAATAAATAACAAACATTTGTTATAGAGAAAGACAGCAAATATAAAATAAGTGATTGATGTGATCGTTCATGGGTATTCTTTCATTTTCCGACTGTATGTGTGATTTGTCGAAATTCCTGTTTTTAATGTGTGTTCCATGCTCGATAACCCCTTACGCTTAATGGTCTTGCAGTTTCCCCCACATAGAAATTGCTGTATTCACAGGGTTATTTTTAGATGTAGTCCTTAGACCTCTCCTTCTTTGACTCTAGATGCAGTTCTTCCCACACTGGCTACGATGTACGTACGTACCTACTACGCTGCCGACTCGAAAGGGTTAATAACGATAGTCAATATCACAAAAATATCTATTTAGAATATTTACGCATACTATGGTATCAAATAGAAAGTATTTTATGCAATTAATTAATTTACAATAATTAATTTCAATTTATCAATTTTGTGAGATCATGGTACTGTTTAAAATATTAATCCACATAATAGGAATTGGTTTACAAGGCATAATATTAAGTATTTTAAGTGATAAGTAGTTTTCTTTATTTACCACCAATCTTAACACAACTTAATCCACTTGTATATTCTTACTATCCATACCCAAACCACAGAGGCCGACTCAGGTGTAGTGACCAGTCCAAACAGCGGAATTGCCGGACTTAGACATGTCCAAGCCCCGGAAAACAGACCTCAACCACCACAACCTCAGCTGCCACCTGGACAGAACATTTGCGCAGATTGCGAACGGTTGATTGTGTGAGTACCACGCTACAAATACATTTTTTTGCAGCTTGTCTTGCGGTTCTCTTTGACGGAAGACGGAAGAAGATATTTTTGGTTTTTGGTTCTTTTGTTTATTTGGGTTTAAAATGCGTAGGTGTGGTAACCCTTATTATATGAATAGTAAAATAAAAAGGAGAAATATTAGCTTTAGAAAATTATGTAGTGAATTATGAGTTTCATTTGTGTAAGTAATAAAATGCCTAAAATATCTATAAGATATATCAATACATACAAACAAATATAAAAATACAGTGGGTGTAGTTATTGAGCATAAGGTTTTCTAAAAGCACTCAAATTATCATGCCTCTTCTTCTTCCTCTTTGAATGCATTATCTCTATTTTAGCAAAATGCTTTCGTGATATACCTACATATATTGTCAACTCTTTTTCTTTCGTCTTTTTGGGTGATTTTTGATTTGAGTTAATAGGTTTTATATTTATCATTACTTATATTTTTAACGTTATTGAACTTTTAAGGGCCTTCATCAATATTCGTTTTAAAGCCTTTGTCTTAGTATGAGTATTATTTCATTAACTAATGCTAGGTGCTAACCTAATAGTCCATTCTTTCACGGTTTTTGCTCTAAATTTTAAAGAACCGCTTGGATTGACATGAAATTTGGCATACGTATAGCTTACATGTCAAAGAAAAAAAGTGATATTGTGCCGATGTGTGCTTTTGCCCTGGGGGTGACTTTCACCCCTCTTGGGGGTGAAAAATATATGTCCAAAATAAGTCCGGAAATGGGTAAACTGACTAATTTTAAGTAACTTTTGTTCTATAGAGCTTTTTCGCCAAGTCAATACTTTTCGAATTATTTGCGAGTGAATATGTTAATTTTTCAACAAAGTAACCACATTTTTAGACGGTTTTTCGCAAATAACTCAAAAAGTAAGTATTTTGTCGAAAAAAACGTTGTCAGCAAAAATATAGCCTATAAAAAAGTAAAAAAAATGGTGTACGCGTTAGGTCTCTGGATCTCGCAGAACCAGAGTTATAGCCAATGAAAAATAGATTCATATTCACCAAATTTCAAATAGAATAATTCGACGTGAAATATCGAAAACATTAAGCACTTTTTGGGGAAAATCCATTATAACTTTTTTAAAGTGTTTAAAAAAGCTATATTTCTGTTTTTACAAAAAGTTTCTAGCATTAAATTTAAGCAAGTTACGCTCAAAATAAAGTTGGTCTCTTTTGTTATTGCAAAAAAATCGGGAAGACCACCCCCTAATTAGCAACTTAAATGAAATTAATCGTTACCGCTCCACAAATTATTTTACTTATGTTGTGTTCATATGATCTGTTAGTTTCATCGATTCAAAGTGCTTATTTTTGAAAAAATTTGGTTTCAAAGTAAAATTTTTAAAAATTTAAAGTTTGAAAAATATGCTTTTTTTTCAAAATAACCTAAAAATTGTTAGAGATACCAAAAATCTCGAAAAACAAAAAAAGTCAGATTTGCTTTTCGGAATATCATGTATTTTTTTGTTTTTCTGTTAGACAAAAATTGATTAAGATTTGGTGTTTCTGTTTTTAAATTTGCATACATTCGTGATCAGTGACTCGTTCAACCCCTTTTAACTATAGCCCTTTCAATAATAAGGACTTTGAACCGATGAAACTTACAGATCATATAAACAATATATTATACACGAGTCAAGAAACTTGTGAAGTCGTAACGATTAAGTTCATTTAAGATACTAATTAGGGGGTGATTTTCTCGATTTTTTTACCAAAACCAAAAGGGACTAACTTTATTTTGAGCGTAACTTGTTTAATTTTGATGCTAGAAATTTTTTTTATAAAACAAAAATTAAGCTTTTTGTAAACGCTTTAAATAAGTTGTAATGAGTTTTCCCCGAAATGTGCTTCATTTTTGGTTATTTCACGTTAAAGTATTCAATTTGGAATTTGACGAATATGAACTATTTTCCATTAGCTATAACTCTGCTTCTACTAGGTGTAGAGACGTGATATATACACCTTTTTTAACATTTTTTACAGGCTATATTTTGCTACGAATATTTATTTTTTCTACAAAATACTTACTATTTGAGTTATTTGCGAAAAACCGTCTAAAAGCGTGGTTATTTCGTTGAAAAAATGAACGTATTCCCTGCTAAATAACTCGAAAAGTATTGACTTAGTGAAAAAACTCTATAGAATAAAAGTTACTTAAAATTAGCCAGTTTATCCATTTCCTGACTTTCTTTGGACGAACATTTTTTCACCCCCAAGAGGGGGTGAAAACCACCCCCAGGGCAAAAGCACATATCGGCACAATATCACTTTTTTTGTTTGACTTGTTAGCTATGTGTATGCCAAATTTCATGTCAATCCAAGCGGTTCTTTAAAATTTAGAGGTTTTGCAATATTTTACCGTTAAAGAACGTTATAATTAATGGAGCATTTTCTTAACGTTGACTAGTAATCCATGCGTACCAAAGAAATCAAAAATTTGATAAATTCACTATCATTGTTAATGAATCATGTTCTATTTCTTAAAAAAGTTGCTTGAAAGAACAGTGCGACTGTTTAATATTATATAAATAAATTGTTTCTTCTTTTCTCACAGGATCTGCGTGCTGTTTCCTTGAATTTCAAGTTTTTTAAGAGATATCTTATTCAACAGTATGTTGGTATTTTTTTCTATAAAATTTTATTCTATTCTTTAATCCATTTCCGTTTTACAAATAATCTTCTTTTTTTTGCTTACCGTGCCGAAATTTTTGGTACTTCCACTGATTTACTTTGGATTTCAGGTAGCTTCCTTAACAATTTCCCAATATCCTCCCATTCCGCTTTTTCCGTCGATCTTTTAGTTGAGTATTAACTATGCAAACCTATCCAGTATTTGATACTTCTCATTATATGCCTCAGATATTCAAGTTTTCTCTTTTTTATCATCCTCATCAAGTCACCTTCGCCTTCACCTATTCTATTTAAAACTTATATGTTTGAAATACGTTGAACCTATGATATTCTGAGCATTCTACGATATGACGGCATCTCGAAGGCTTCTAATTTGTTCACGATCCTTCATTATCCAGGTTTTATATCCATGTAGTAAAACAGGATACACATAACATTTCAGGACCTTGATTTTTAGTTGTAAGTTCAGCTGAGAATTATTGCTCAGAATAAACCTAAGTTTCATAAATGCTCCTCTTGCAATTTCTAGCCTAGTTTTAATTTATTTATCAGGATTTAGTGTCTCGTTTATCCAACATCCTAGGTATTTAAAATGGTTACCTGTTGATATCGGTTCATTACTGACAATTAGTTGCATAGGGCCGACGTCTTGTTTAGTAACCACAAGTATCTTTGTCTTTGTTGTATTTATGCTAAGTCCGTTTTTGGAGCATTTTCTAGTGACTCGTTCTATAAGAAATTGAAGATTTTCGATACTTTCAGCTATGATCGCTGTGTGATCTGTATATCTGATATTGTTAATAGTATTTCTGCCAATTCGAACTTCACATGGCTCTTCCAAGGCTTCGTTTGCTTGCTTCCAAAGCTCCAAGCTTTGAATCCAAATTTTGTCTGTTTCTTTGCCGTCTACCAGAATAGAAGCTTCTTGATGCCAATGTAGATAATGTTAAAGTCTCAGATCTTTATCATCTATTTCAACGATTTCTTGATATTCAAACAGCCTATCGTGTTGAACCCTGTCAAACGCCTTCTCAAAATATGTTTCACTTTAGCTGCATAGTTTTGACAGTAATAAAATTTTTTGGAATTAATGAAAATTAGAAGCATTTTTTCTTAATTAAAATTAGTTGACGTTGATGGGCTTCCATTTTTATTACTCCTTTATATTTTACTATTTATATACTTCAATCTGCGCACCCCGAAACCATTACTCCTGACACAATTTTTAAGACATGTTTTTTACCCACAGTAATCCGCACCGATTACTATTCGACACAAAGCCACGCGATCGGTGGTCGAAAATCCACGACCCCAAATCCAATCGCTAGCGAACAGTATCGATCACTTAACGAACAATCCAGACCAGTTGCTGTAGGCAGTACACAAACACAACCAGAATTTCCAAAACCTACTCCGGCAGAAGGTGCAACTGTTTGTACTGATTGCGAGAGGGTCATTGTGTAAGTCCAACGATATGTTGGATCTTGTCCCTGTCAGTGTTTTTTTGTTTACTTTTTCCTTACTTTTTTTTTACTGCTGTCGGTAGGAGTAGATATTTGTTGACGTCTAGCAAATGGGTCTGTGCACTACTAAAAGTGAAATATTTTTTTAAAAAGAATAATTGGAAAACCAGTTGCATTAACTATACTAGTAAGTAAGTAAAATTAGTTTTGATGGCATGTCACAAAGGTAGATATTCCAAAAAATTTTTAACAGTCTATCCATTCAAATGGAAGGTATAATATTTATCACAAAAAGCAAAATCTTATAACAATGCAAATATGTCAAATCACTATATAAACACTATATTTAGCACAAAATAAATCGATTTTTAAATACGGCACCTAGAGACCTGAAACTTTTGGCAATGTGTTCAGCATGATATCAGGAATAGAGTCTACAATAGAAAAATGGATGGATATGTATAGGTGAATTTTAAAGTGCATAAATAGGTGTATTAAGAGCCAGATTTTGTCACTCGGGGCTTTTTTCTGGCCGCTGATGATGAATACGTCATCATAACTGACCACCAGAGCACCTGCTGCTCAAGTTTGAGCACATCATCTGGGGTGTCGAGGGGTTTCGGCACTAAATTGATGCGAACAGATTACTCGGAGGCTTTTTGGGGTCGCTAAACAAGAGTACGTCGTCAGAACTGACCCCCCGGGACACATGGTGTTTCAACCCCTCCAAAACTCTCCAACCTCCAAAATCCTCCAACCTCCAAAACGAAAAGATGCCTTAGCAGTGACATTGGGCACCAGGTACTCCGAAGGTCAGTTCTGATGGAGTATTAATTCGTTTGGCAACCCAAAACCCCCGAGTAATCAGTTTGCATCAAGTTAATGCCGAAAACCATCGAAACTCCAGAAGATGATGTGCCTTAGCAGTGACACTGAGTACCAGGTACTCCGGGGGTCGATTCTGATGGCGTATTCGTGTTCAGCGACTCCAAAAATTCCCGAGTAGCAAAATCTGGCGCTTAATATACTTATTTTGATATATTTATGCTTTTTGGATGCATTTTATACACTTTAGAATACAATTATGCGTTTCCACCCATTTTTTCTTGTAGAATTTTTTGTTGACATCATCTTAAACACATTGCAAAAATTGTCTAGGGGCTATATAGTAATTAATTTGTTCCGTTGTTTTTATTGCTAAATGCCTTGGTCTAATATAGTGATTTGCGATAATGCCAACGAAGCCTTAACTTTACTGGCAAATCATTTAAAAAGTAAGATACTTTTTAAGAAAAAATATTTCATTTTCCAAAAAAACAATTGATACAGTCCAGCGTTAGTTTTGCATGTTTAGAATGTGTCAAATGTCGAATACCATTTCTTTAAAATACTGTTAATGTATATTCGTCTATAGTTCTGCTGTTTGCATGACTAGATACCCAATACATTGTAAGGCTTCTTTTTTACAAAATCTTCAGACCTTTCTTTCTTTACACTGTTTGGTATGAATATATGTTTCCATTTGGCATGCTATGTTGTAAATTATGATATCATGCTTAAAGCAAAATTTACATAAATTCTATTACTTAAATGAAAAATTAAAGACCGAAAGACGTATAGCCCTCTTTACAAAAAAGTGGATCAAACAAGGTGCGAAAACTATGCGAGTAGAGGTGGAGTGAATAAATAAATAACTAATGTAAGCAATGAAAGACAAACGGGAGAGTATCAATCTAGATTTGGGAAGGGAAGGGAAGTAGTCGTCAAAATTTTTTGTTTAACAGAGATACAATATGAAACTCATCACTATCTTAGATTTTTATTTGATTTCAGAGAAGCTTACGATAGAATTAGAAGATAATAATAAAATGAAAAATAAAAATAAATAAAAATGTAACAACCGGTACAAATGTAACAATCTAGAAATATGATTAATGATTAAGACTGGTCTAGATCCACTATCACCTGGTGATATTTTAAATAGAAATAAGAGAGTTGCAACAGACGGTACAAGTAATGAAGAAAGTTAAAAAAACAATAGGTTTAGAAATAAACGAAAGAATGGCAAGGAATGAAAATTTCGTAAAAGCAAATACTCGAAATGTAACACCAAGAACACCAAGAAGTGGAAAGATCTACAAAAAAGGAGTAGGTATGTTTACAATTCTACCCAATAAAAGAAGAATATACAGTAAGAATGAATAATAGAACTGAAAGTCTACATAGCAGGAATCATCTGTTAAAATAAAAACTTATCACAATGAAGCTGAAAGTACATCTGTATAAAAAGAGAATAAGGCTACTCCTCACGTACACCTGCGAACCATAGATACTAAAGAAGTTAAAATTCAAAATATGGGAGTTGTATGAAAAGAAAAGTAGATATTAAAACAATGTGTGGAAAACTAGTAAACGGACAGTGGAAAAGCAGAACTGACCGGGAATTAAGGGCTTGGTATAACTAACCTAATATAACGGCTGCAATAAGGGTGCAAAGAACTTGTGGATGAGACATATTTAAAGAATGACACAAGAGAAAATACCGAAGGTGATAATAGAATAAATAATTGGAGGATAAAAGGAGAAGAAAAGCCCAGAGACAGATAGAGCAAAAAAAAGTGGAACGTTATTTGGATACGCTGGGAATTAGAAATTGAAAAGTGAAGTACCTGGACCTTTAAATGTATACTGGTATGCTTTACAACACAATCGATTAAATAGGTTGGAAATGGTGCAACTTTATATTTTTCAGCCTAAAATATTTATATGAATTATTTAATCATTATTAGAAAAGATTTAACTGTAGCCAAGAAAAACTCCTCAAAATTATCAATAATAAGGAGATACATCAAGAAACGAAAAAAGTGTGCAAGTAAACATGATACTTTTCAGAATCTGAAGTTATGTATTTTTTTTAAAGTCAGTGAACGCAAAAATAAAACCTGACAAATTTGAACAGCAATGCTTGGAAATAATAGTATACCTATACCTACTGGAGAATATGATCAACAAAGTATATGCCTAATTTGTTATATGATTATATAATAATTGTCTAATATAATTTAAGCATGATGTACATACAGTTTACATAAATAATAATAATATTGACATTTTAAAAGTATACCAAAACAATAATATTTTTGTTCTTGTACATAAGAGCTTAATTAATATACTTCCCTGTGTGTATATATTTATCAGTAAAAGTTACACTTGATCTGCGAGAAAGTATCATCATATATCCTTTATAAATATTTATAATATCCTATTCATAGCGTCCTACTCCGTCCGCTTCCATATCTCCATTCTATCTCAGCACAATCTCCTGGTCGTAGATCTCCCTGTGACATTGTGTTTTGGATTCCATTAAACTAATGTTGTTTTTGGTCTTCCTTGTTTTGTTCGCTTAGAGTTTAGAGGATTGTCAATCCAATTGTAATTTCAGTAGGCGATGGTCTGTCTTTCTCTCTACACATTCGTACCAAATAAGCTGTTTTTTCTGTATAGGTATCTTCTATGATGGTGGTCATTTTGTCCATGATTTGTCATAATCTTTCATTGGTTACATGCCTCATTCTGGATATACCTGGTGATCTGTGCCAAAAATACATTTTCAGAACAACGCGTTTATGTTCCGTTCCATTAGTGGGTTTGTCTATTTCTTTTAATCTTTGTCCCCAAATAAATATATGATCCAGAATATGATCTCCTCCATTTCTTCAGTACTTAGGTAGATTTTGAAGATGCTTAAAGATAGTCTTTTAGTCTCTTAGTAACCACAAAATTCTCGGAGATCATAGTACAATAATTGTATCGCTTTCACAAGTATAATATTAATGGTCTATCTCTAGTTACTCTTTTTTCATTAAGTTGAGTTAAAGTGTAGACTTGGTTGATGCAAGATCGTCCAAATCAAAATCCTACTTGCTATTCCAGCTCAAGTGATTCGTATTCGATCTCGTCTAGGGTATTTATAACTTCCGAGAGACCTATGATCTACCGAGAGTGCTAGTAACATATGCAGAGATGTTTTTTTGCAGTCTGCCTTATTCACGTTCTTATGGATCGGTGTATCATCATCCTTCCAGCTTTCAAGTATATTATCTCCGTTTATATTAAATACCATTAATGTTGCATTTTTCAGAAGTTCAGCAAATATTTCCTCTAGTTCATAGGCTCTTTTAATTTTCATGGTTTTTATGGTTTTACGGTTTCGCAAGATAGGTCATCTCCGATGTTAGTTTTTGGTCAATGATTTGGTATATTCTCAGTGATTTTTAAAGATATTCAGGCGTGCACTCTTTAATAGGGGAGGAAAGTATGCTAAACTTGCAGTTACTCGAGCGTTATGGGGACCTTTTGGGTTGTGAAGATTAGGTGCTAAAACCAAAAAAGTTTAGTAAAGTTTTCCATAAAGTGAGGAACTTTCTATTTTTTAATTTATTTTTCAATTTCCAATAATCTTTTTTCCGATTATAGCGCCATCTATAAATAATTTGAAAAAATGTCTCTAATAACAGTTGCTTATTTTTATGTAAATAATCAAAATCTGCAATAATAATTGGGGGCTTCTATTTAAGATTTTAAAGTAACCCCCCACCCCACCTCCGCAGGGGGTCGCGTTTGGAGCCATTAGCTAGATTTTTCAAAAATATTGAATACGTGTATTTTGTATTTTTTCGATCTGATGTTCATTTCGCGAAATATCGCGGTGTTCGTATTTAAAATTTTAAATTTACCCCCCACCCCTCTCCTTGGGGAGTCGTGTTTGGTAGCATTCGATAGATTTTTAAAAAATATTGAAAACGTATTCTTTAGTTTTTCGATCTGACGTTCATTTTGCGAAATATTCGTTTTTTTTGTGAAACTTTGTGACTCACCCATTTCCTTACGCCACTTTAAATCGTCAGATTTTTTAAATATTCACCGTTTTGCATGTACTTAACTTACCTTATCTTAATCTGACGATTTCGAGTTTTTCTAAAGATGGACTTTTTTTCGGAGCCCTTAACGAACTCCCCTGCATTAAGAGCCAATATATGGTAGAGGTACATTTATAGGGTACAAGGTTTCTACCCATGTGATAATCTGACGCGATCGAGTAACTGGCAAAAAAATCCCCGCTTGGGCTCCCCTACCACTTTTACTACCATGCTAATATAATACTTAAGCATCATTGAAGAAGCTTAAAGTAATTAAGACCTTCAAATTTTGAAGTTATTCTTTTGTGTTATGTTCTCTAGATATTATTATATGTAATATAACGTCTTATAGCTTTACTCTAGATAGAAGTTTTGATTGGAGGTATACTGGTCTAGTTTCAGTTTTTTAAGTGTTTAAAAATCCAGTTTAAGCCATTTATAATTATGTAGAATCTATTAATTATCTACTATTTATGATTTTAATAGCATTCGACGGAGTTCTGGTTTTGTTTAACAATTTGAAATTTGCTTTATTTCGTCCAGCTGATTTTTTTGGCTGTAAGGTAAAACCCACACAGTCAGACACAAATTTTGTAAAAAGAATATAAGGATTTTACACAGGGATTACACTCTTCACGCCCAGGGGACACCTAGCTGATTTTTAACTAACATTTTTGTGGTACATCTACAAACTTAAATTTTTTGCTATACCTATCAGTAAAAGATACATACCAATATTAAACGTTTTATTGAGCTCTATTGTGACAAGCTGTTTTAATATAATTAAGAATAGGCCATAAGTACGTAATTAGGAATATTGAAAATTGTTTTGGCATATTAAATATTTTTTAATAAAATAATTAAAATATTTAATAATCTCTTATTTTTTCAGTGGTGTATTTGTTAGAATAAAGGACAAAAATTTGCACGTTGAGTGCTTTAAGTGTTCCACTTGTGGCTCCTCTTTAAAGAACGTAGGGTAAGTAAACAGTTTATGTTATATGTAATAACTTAAATGAATAAGTTATTGTATTTATCAGGGATTCTAAAATAGACTGTAGATTAAAATAACGTTCACGTAAATCTCAAGATCAACGAATAATGCAGTGGTAGAAATGCTCCATTCACACTACAATATACAGGGTTGGCCACTTAAAGAGTTCATCCTTAAAATTGTGCAATACTCATTGGTTTTTGTGTCATGTGAAACATGTCGATTTTTAATCCAAAGTATCTTTCAAAAGAATCAAAATATTAAATAATTTAAATTTTTTAACGATATAGATATCATTTATTTGTCGACCCTCTCTTTTCCAGTACCACAAACCCTTAAATTTAAATAGACAATAGGCCTTGTGTGGCCATTAGATAGATATTTTGGTGGAAAATTCAAGTATCTATGATATATATTTTCATACCAACTCTGTTGTAACATCAAAAACTACATTGAACGCCATTTGCAAAAAGTACAGTTATTGACCTGTTAGTATCATTTAACAGCGACATTTACTAAGAGTTTCCTAAAATCCTTGGAAATCGTATCTCAAAACTGTCTGTTATAAAACGCGTTCAAATTATTTTCATATTTTTTTGCAAATGGAATGTGTGCAGAAGAAACAGCAAAATTGTTTAATAAACTTCGCTCATACGTTTGTAACTTGTACTACTTCTGTCCACAGTAAATATTCCAAATTTCATACTTACAAACTATTATACTTGTTACAGGAAATAAATTAAGATGATCCATACAAGCGAATACACTTTTTGTGAGGTTATGACTGAGAAAATAAATAATAATCCAGATTTTCTATTTAACATTTGTTTGTTCAATGGATGTTCTATTTTTATAAATGATACTATTTATAAATTTGGACAATTGCCGTGAATTTCATAGAGTTTTCCACACATATCCAACATCCATTGAAACTAAACGTATGGCAAAGTTATAGTAATCCTTACAAGAACTTCTTTATACTAGCATAAGTAATGATTTCAATAATTTTGACCGGTTTAGAATGCATATTTTTGAAAAAAAGATATAATTTAAAAAAATCATAATTTTTAAAATTATTGTAATTTTCATATTCTTTTGATAATAACTCCAAAAATACTCAATATACGTAAAAAATGATATACATATACCCAAATTTTAGTTTTTTCTGTGTCAAATATTTTACCTGTTTTACTATTTCCATAGAGTAAACAATAACCGAGATAGAAACGTTTAAATCTTAAATTTTGCTGTGAAAACCATGCAACCGGGGTCATTGTACCTTTTACTTTTAAAAAAGTAATGGGTCTAAAAGATTAAATTCAACGCGGTTAAATAGCTCTTGGAATTAACTTTCAAACGGTTTTTAGATAAACCTGATATCGTGAAAATAAACGGAGTTTAAAAAAACCAATAACATTTTTTGGAAAAAATTTTAAAAGATAAATTTTGAAAAAATTTTGGTGCATAAATTTTAATGCTATCAACATGTTTGGGGGCTCGTTTGATAGATATTTTTAAGTACTTTGACAAATGTTTAATAAGTTTATGTTATAAAATGCATCATTTTCCCGTTATTTCATCTTAAATACCTAACCTAACCTATAACTCACTTTTAGTTAACATTAAAAGGTTTTTCTAGTAAAAGGTTTATTTCATTTTTTATTAGCTTCAATTTTGGTAATAATAACTTTTTTGTAAAAACTTATAGTTTTTGGGTTATTGATGAAAAATCGGTTAAAAACATACATTTTTCTCAAGAAAAATTAAAATCTTTGATCTTCAATAAGTCAAAAAGTTTTGATTTATTTTAATAACTTTATATAACAAATGTTTCTTAGAATTTGTCTATCGAATTATGGGGTTATTTTCAATAAAATAATTTTCACCCCCAAGAAGGGGTGGCATCCACCCCCAGGGTAAAAGCGCAAGTTGGCACCATGTCACCTTTGTTCCTTGAGATATCCTCTAATCACTCACCAATTTTCAAGCAAATCTATGGAGGTTCAACGAAATCGGAGGTAATAGCTCATATCCACCTTCAGTGACTGCACTATAATACAACGGTGCATATCCGCATCATAGCATAAACATAAGGCGATACGTTCAGAGCGTATATGTTATACATGCATTAAATAAAAAACTAATAAATATTTAAAAAAAATTAAACGCAGTATGAAAGATTACATTATTACCGAGGGCCAAAAGTTCCTTAGAATAACCAAAAAGTTTCTTTTGAATAAGATATTAAATTTGAAATTAAAAATCACACTAAATTTTCTCTTTTTTTTTTCACCCCTGTAACTTATTAAAATAAACATTATAGATATTTTCAGTGACTCTCGGCCCTCGGTAATAATGCAATATTTCATTCTGCGTTTAAATTTTTTAAAAATTCTTATTAGTTTTCTCGAAAACTAATAGGTATTCGAAAAAAAATGAATAACACATTGGCGCGAAATTTTGCGCCTATTCCCTTAATGGACAGTTTCCTATACAATGGAGTGGACGGAGAGGTTTTACTGAATAGCCAGCAAGATCCCCCATCTAACTCTCCTGGTATTCTTCCTCTGGGGTTATTTAAAGCAAGATTTATATCATTCTTGCCTCAGGAAGAACTAAGACAACGAATAGTGCATGAATGCAGTCTAGTAACCCCTGAAATGCTTCAAAATATTCGTCGTTTTTGAACAGTGACTTTATAGTTTGTATTGCATAAACATGGACTTTGTTGGATATCATTTTGAACATTTAAATAAATAATTATAGCTGATCAGTAAACTGTTTTAAATTATGAATTTAATAATTTAAAATTTAGTTCATTTTAATTACATTGCATTTAATAAAGTCTCCTATTAATGCAACGAATTTCATGTTAATGTAATTTTTGACGAGACGAAAACAATTTAAAATTACACTAGCAAACCAGAGGCGCTCTGGTTAGTTTTTAACAGGCTTTTTAACACTTTCAATAAACTCATACCTTTTCACAAGAATATAGTTATTATGGAAAAAAATCATGGACGCCTGAATTCTCCAGCAAAATACCTGTCAAATGATGTACCACATATTTGGTATATTTCCTATTTAAAATTAAAAACGTTTGTGGTATCTACTGGAAAGGAAAAAGAGGGATTCGACAAAAATGATAGATATTTATATCGTTAAAAGATGTCCCCATTGGAGTAAAGATCTGTTTTAGTATTTTCACAAAATCCAATATTGTCCAAATGGTGGACTCTTTTGAGTGGCCAACCCTTTATACTATAGAAACACATAAATGTGGAATAACTAAAAATATTACTATTTTAATTTTACTAGTAATGATAGTAATATTAGCTACTGTCTTTAATGAAATTAACCAGTTTAGCTGAAGATTCATTTATTTTGCCGTTTCGATTCTAATGTCTTAATAGTTCTTAAAATACAAACTCGAACCCCCTTATAGGAATATCCCGGTTTAATTACTAGAAATTGGAGGTCCCGAAACGTTTCCATTTATTCCTTAATAAATGCATCCATTTAAAGAAATACATTTTATCAAAGATATCAAAATAATACCACTTAATAGGATATTTTTCAGGTAAACGGATAACTTTTTAGGTACACAATCCTAAAAATTTTAATTATGTCTGGTTTACTAGGGTCTGTAATTAGTCCTGTCGCCAGGGGGGGTACAACGGCCTCCTTAATTCAGATGGACTTACCCAAGTTTTTTTATGTATTTTGACCCGCAGAATACGAATTTTTTGGGTAACAGTTGATCCGGATGTCGATAAGATTGTTATAGACAAAGAACTTGAGGAATTACATAACAGCGATTTCTCGCAAAGCAAAACATCTTTTTGTATATTTTGGGTCATTTTAAGCAAAAAATATTCCAACAAGTTTTTTCGTAGAATGCATAGTTTTCGAGATAACCGCGATTGAACTTTCAAAAAATCGAAAAATTGTAATTTTTGAACCCGAATAACTTTTGATTAAAAAATAAAGTAGCAATTCTGCTTACCGCATTTGAAAGTTTAAGTCACATTATATCGGTTTTGATTATTTGCATTGCTAAAAATTTATTATTTTATTGTTAAACAAAGCTAGTATGCGAGTGATGTTTTCAATGATTTCTCATTTAAAATCGAACGAGTAGGTAGAGTAGCTACAAGTGCAAGCGAGGCAATTTCTACGTAGCATGCGTTAAAACGCATGTATTAGGCACGGGAAACACTATGTGTTTATAGATTAGTTTAACAATAAAAAAATTAATTTTTAGCAATGCAAATAATCAACCCGGTATAATTTGACTTAAACTTTCAAATGCGGTAAGCAGAATTGCTACTTTATTTTTTAATCAAAAGTTATTCGGGTTCAAAAATTGCAATTTTTCGATTTTTTGAAAGTTCAACCGCGGTTATCTCGAAAACTGCATTTTACGAAAAAACTTGTAGGAATATTTTTTGCTTAAAATGACCCAAAAAATACAAAAAGATGTTTTGTTTTGCGAGAAATGTAATTCCTCAAGTTCTTTGTCTATAACAATCTTATCGACATCCGGATCAACTGTTACCCAAAAAATTCGTATTCTACGGGTCAAAATATATATAAAAAACTTGGGTAAGTCCATCTGAATTAAGGAGGCCGTTGTACCCCCCTGGCGACAGGACTAAATAGGTAATAAATACTTTATGACTTTAATATCAGCACAAATTAGATATTTCTTCGACAAATCTACAGATCATAAAATACTTTTTAATTTATCTAAAAATTTGTATTGGCCACCCACTTCGTTGTCTGTTAATAAATTTTTGGATACAGTTGCAAAAAAAATCAGGCTACGATTAACGGATATTTTTCAAGAAAAAATAAGTAATTCTGTTGTATGTATTTTAATATAACACATAATAAGAAATATAAACTTATGATATTGCATACATTTCATACTTATTTATTAGTGTATGCATGCACATGTAATGTAATTTTTGGTTTTTTTCTATTATTATTATAATAAATAATAGTTACCCTACTGAATAATTGACATAAAAAGACAAAACACCACATACACATACTTACGTATATATGCATACAAAGTATGTATTATTATGTATATTTGGTAATTCACTTATTTTTACTAGCCACTAACGACCGGTTATTAGAATATCCCGGTTATAAGAATATTCCTGCATGGCGCAATGGCTATTCCGACAAGCGGGTTCGAGTGTAACATTAAAATGTCACAAAAACTAAGTTTAGAACAATATGACAGTAATATAACTAATTAAACAAATTTTAAATTTCAGGTATTATAACATTAACAACAAACTTTACTGCGACGTTCACGCCAAGTCAGCTGCACTCAAAAACCAGACTAATCCAAATCTAGTTCCAATTACCATCCCACCGTAAGTACCCATAACTATTAACGTTTGTATCCATTTTTGGAATGATATGAAATTGGTCAGTAGCACGAGGTTACCGTTATGTGTTGTCATGAATTAAATGTTTGCCTGTTTTTGTTACAGAGGTGGAAGAGCTCCAGCTCACGCTATCTCGTCTGCCCTTTCTAGCCATTCTTATCCAACATCATCTCCATTATCTCCAAAGTTAAACACAGCTGGTACCCAATATCAGGTAAAAGTAATGTCTAACTATACAACTACTTGCACTCTTCACAAAAGAGGAAACAAAGTATTTCAATATTTCTACCAAAATTGCAACAAGCAAAAATCTCCATCAAGCCTACCAAATTACTGAAGATATGAACGTTAATTTAACATGAGAATACTTATTTTTTTTACTAGTTGATTGGATAAAACCTTTGTAAATGTTGAAATCCTACCAACAACAATTAAATAAAAGCAATTGGACTTCGTTAGTCCTAGGTTATCACCCAACGTGAGCGGAAGTAGAACTGGAAGTCGATATTGAACTCTTCGTGTAACTTTGCGTCGATTGATATACGATTTCTTTGAGTAATTTTTACCAAACTTCCGGTCATAACTTCTTAACCGGAAATGACATCAAAACCGGAACTAAAAAATATTCGAGCTCGACTTTTCAATACGCAATGATTGATATACCATTATGTACTATTTATGCGACTAAAATGTGGCACTTCCGATTACATCTTTTTAACCGGAAGTAATATAAAAACTGGAAGTATATATTTTTTATCGTCTTGCTAAGGCGCGTCGAATAATATATCGCTTACATTATAAAACCGGAAGTCCTAGGTCAAATTTCTCACCTTCAATACCATCCTTGGGTTATAAGCCTTCATTCGATACCTCATTTGTCATTCTATCTGGTCTAATGACGTAGAAGTTGTGTTTACGAAGTCTCTGGGACAGACAGACATGGATAATTTAAGTTTTTCACATTTTTTCAAAATGGATGAAAACAGAGAATAAAAACTACTAGAGTTTTTAACAATGCCTACAGAAAACAGCAAAAATGATAAATGTTTCTTTAGGGAGAATATTCTAAAATCAGAAGAAAGAACTTAGAAGATTACAGTAAAAATATATACTAAATTTACAATCAAGTTGCAGTAGAAATAAACAAACCAATACACCTTAAATGCTACTATAGGGTGACCAGAAAGTCCCTTTACACTAATAATAATAATGTTTCAACAGCGCGCCAATGTTTATTTGCGTTCCGGCGCATGCGCATCGTCAAGGGCACCTGTCTGGTCACGCAGACAGACAAGAGTAGTTACGATTGAAACATGATGGCGGCCACAAGTGAGTATACAACTGAGGCATGTCAATTACTGCTTCAACGCTTTCCGAGAGCATGTGACAAACAAAACGTTCTGTTCACCGATAAGTGCGATTTCTTGAAATTGAAATGTTTATTTCCGGGCAAAGGACAACCCTCATTTCTTTGAGGAAGTGAAAAAACGCGCCTCCTGTTATGATATGGACTGCAATTACTTCAACTTATCTGCTTGGGCCATATTTTTTAAAGGCTTGATAACTTAACACTCTTATCTGCAGATAATCAACGAGTGGTTACTACCGCAATTAACAGCTCAGGGCACTGCTAATATTGATTATTGTCAACAACATGGCATCTCGCGCCATTTTGCTCTCGTTGTTAGCAAACGCATGAATGTAATCTTCCCGAACCGATGGATTGGGATTCTCCAATTTCTTGGCCTCCAAGAACTTACTTACTTTCCGTGTCCGGAACACCAACAACTTTAAATTCTGTATTTACAATGGTTGGCCACATAGATGGCCCTGTCATTTGCTATAATTAAGTCTTGTTCTGTGCAGGTCTCTCTCATCTCTGTGCATGATAGTAGATGCCGGCTGGTCTGAACCGCGCCACAGTCGCAGGTATCGTCCTCCTGGTATCCCCATTTTTTCAGGTTACTAGCACAACGTGAAACGCCGGTTCTTAGTCTGTTTAGCGCTTTCCAAGTCGGATACGGTAAATTATGTCCAGCAGCCATTTCCTCCGAGGAAGGAAAATGTGTCGCGGTAGTTGACGCTTGCCATAGGTGTATTCGGCGCGTCTCTGGCGCTTCGGGGATGGATCTTGATGTTTTCAGGAAGCTTTTCCGAGATCTTAGTCTGCTTGGCTGAGTTTGGTGGTCATATAAGGGGTGTCTTCGGTCCGTCTCCTGCTTTTTCCGTTCTACCTCTGACGTGACCTTCCCCCTGATTGGTGGTGGAGCAATTCCAGCAATGGGGTATACCTCTTCGATAGGTGTCGGTTTCAGGCAACCCGATATTATACGGACCGTTTCATTTAGAGCCACGTCGACGTTCTTTGCGTGAGCAGAGTTTGCCCATACTGGTGCTCCAAACTCCGCGGCCGAAAAACATAATGCCAAGGCAGAAGTGCGGAGAGTGTGTGGTTGTGCTCCCCATTTTGTATTAGTTAGCTTGCGGATGATATTATTTCTGGCACTTACTTTCTTCTTGACATCTTGACAGTGGTATCGGTAAGACAGAGTTCTATCCAGACGGACGCCAAGGTATTTTGGCGTCTTGTTGTGTTCCAGCATCTGACCACGCCATTCCACCTCCAGCGACCTTCGGGCATGCTTGTTTCTCAGGTGGAAAGCACATACCTGGGTTTTTGTGGGATTGGGTTTCAGATGGTTTTTATCATAGTATAGAGCTAAGTCTCCCAGGGCATCTGTCAGTTTCGCTTCGACTTCATTGAAGGTTCTTCCCTGAGCTGCCACCGCTGTATCATCAGCGTAAATAAATTGCCTTGTTTGTTGGTGTATGGGTTGGTCGTTGGTGTATATGTTGTATAGAAACGGCGCGAGGACTCTTCCCCGTGGTAGCCCATTTTTTTGGTCCCTCCACCGACTGTTCTTGGACTGGAGCGTTACGTAGAACTGATAGCACTAACCTTGTTAGTCGGAAATCCTTTGTAGTTTCGTACGCCTCCAAGAAGTCCAGATTTGACAACGCCGGACAATGCAATGTGGGATTTCATTAAAGAGGAGATTATAAAACGCAGATATGTTTCGAATCAGGATTTGCGAAACGGAGTTTTCCAAGCTTATACGTCAGCAACTCCGGACATGCTGAGACGGATGAGCATACAAACAAGGCGTCGTACCAAGTTGTGTTGCGCCAATGGAGGTATGCACACCAATGTTTTAGATAATTAAATAATGAATACATAATTCACAAACAAAATTATGTTATTATTTTTTCCCTCTGTAGTATAACAAAAACCATTCATTAGTGTAAAGGGACTTTCCGGCCACCCTATAGGAGTACTCCCGAATCATAACTTACAATGTATAGACTTTGGAAATCATGATTTGCGATTTACAATGTATATACATTGTAAATTATGATTTGGGAGTGCTCCTAGAAGCATTTAACGTGTCTTGATTTGTTTATTTTTACTGCGTCTTGATTGTAAATTTAGTATAGAATTAAATTACAGTAGAGATAAAATTTGTAGAAACAAAATGCAAAAAATAGTCAAATAATTTTAATAGTTTGGTCAAATATTCCTGGAGTATTAGAATTTACGAGTGTTAACGGACATTATTAGAAACGAAGAGTATTAAATTTCGTTATGAAAAAAATAAGAATTTTTTGTGTTTTCATAAAAAATAATAATGAAAAATTAATCGGTTTACAGTTTACGGATAATAATTATTATTGTTTGAAATTTTAAAACCCATTAACGTTTTGCAGAAGTAGGATGTAATTTAAAATATTCTTCAAATATGTAATAAACTACCTGTAATTTGGATACCAGGCTTCTTATTAATGAGACTATAAAAACTTTGTTTCCTTTATACATACTGACATCTTCAACTTTCTCCTATCTACTTACTGCACTCTGTCTCGTTTGCATGAACACACCAATACTTAACCCTTCAAATAATTTTAGGCGGAGGAAACTAATGAGAATGTCGATGTTACGTCTTCGTCTTCACTTTTAGCTAAATCTAACGTTATCGAGTCTAATACTAGCAATAATAATTTATTTAGCAATTCTACGCCTGTTTCGTATAGCAAATACTTAAACAATAAGGTAAGTTCTAACCAGGTGCTTGTAAGGATTGTTGACTATCTTAAATATCGTTCTTAAATTTATATGTCCGACAACTTTGACGATAATATTAATATAATAACTCAGAGATAATGACTATATCAGAACTTTTGCAAAATAATATATTGTAGCGTGCTTAGTGTAATTACTTCTAATTACAATAAAACTAGCGGTTCGTAATTTATATACGACTTTATTTATATAAGTTACAGACGAATTTATCTTATACACTAAACTTATTCACAAAATATGCCCGTATTTATACCCAGTTGTTATTCTGGAACAATCGACTCCCATCTCGAGCTATCGGCTTGTTCCGCCTACGTGACGTACCTTCCAGAATTCTCCGGCGAGGCCTAGCACATCCGATTACGCCATTCTCGAGGTGTTTACTGTTATACGGGGATCGGCCAAGATTTCTCTTCCGCTACACTGCTCCCCTCTTAAGATCTGAGCGTCTCGATCAGCAACTCTAAATGAAGGCCCAGGATGGCGGAATCTACACGACTCTCCAGCTCTGCATACACCCTTCAAGAAGAAATAACAGTCTACTGTCTTTGAAGGGTACGACATCTTCGGGTTCATGCAACACACAGTGATTTGTACACCAGTTCCTCTGAAGACCACTTCAAGCATGCTTCTCACAATCTTCCAATCCAGATTTTCTACTGCATGGCCTATTTTTGGTAAAGCCAAATTTTTGATGTCATAATTACACACGATTTTCTTCAAATTAGTTAGAACACGCCATATGTTCTCGTAGCTTGGCGTGTCCGTATAAGACTTTCTGGTCACCATATACAGCAAAGATCGAGGACCATCTTCCAATCGCAGTACTCTTCCAATTTTAGGCTGCTGATTTCTTAACTCGTCCAGGCGGCCGAACTTTCTATTGAATACGGACGATATTCCTTTAGTCATCTCGAGGTCTTGGGCAACACAGTGGGCCAGAGAGACGTTTTCTGGAACACCAAACAGATCTTGCTGAACTTCTGTGGTCACGCCGAATCTAGCACTCTTTCTCGCTGCGTAATTTGACATAAATTGATTAAAACTTGGCTGTGCGACATCTTTCATCTCCTGTTGGAGGACTCGTGCTTCTTCTGTTTCATTTGAGCCAGCATATGGTGCAAGACGATTTATGTGAATAACTTTTGGTTTACCGTTTGGCAACTTCTTAATTCTATATATTACGTCATTTATTTTCTTCTTAACTTCATATGGACCTTCCCATTGTCTTTGCAGTTTAGGACATAAGCCTCGACGACGTTGCGGATTATAAAGCCAGACAAGATCACCTACTTCGAAGCTTTCATTCTTGCATCGAGAATCATATTGATCTTTCATTCTGTCACTGGCTATCTGGATGTGTTGTCGGGCAAGTTCATGAATGTTGTTCATTCGTAATTTCAGGCGGTCAACGTAGTCTTCGCCTGCAACATGTTCCTCGGAAGGTCCGCAGCCAAACTCTAGGTCGCAGGGCAACCGAACTTCACGACCCAACATCAGGCAGGTTGGTGTTTGACCTGTAGTTTCATTTACGGCCGAGCGGTAGGCCATCAGGAATAAATGAATGTGTTGGTCCCAATCTCGCTGATGTTCAGATACAACTTTGGACAAGTGTTTACCCATCGTTCGGTTCATCCTCTCGACCATCCCATCTGATTGAGGATGCAGGGGTGTTGTTCTGGTCTTATTGGCACCAATCAATTTACAAACGTTTTGGAAAAGAGCTGACTCAAAGTTTCGCCCTTGGTCGGAGTGGATCTCCAAGGGAACACCAAATCGGCTAAAGAATTCTTTAACAAGTACCTCTGCAACGGTAGCAGCTTCTTGATTTGGTAATGCATAGGCCTCAGTCCATTTTGTAAAATAATCCATGGCTACCAGGATGTATTTATTTCCAGCATCGGTTTCTGGAAATGGACCTGCAATGTCGATAGCTACTCTTTCCATACGACTTCCAACATTGTACTGTCTCATGGGTGCTCTCTTTTTACCAACCGGACCATTACCGGATGCACACGGTTCACATTTTCGGCACCATCTTCTTACATCATCTTTACAGTTCACCCAATAGAACCGTTCTCGAACCTTTTGCAGAGTCTTCGTAATACCAAAGTGTCCACCTGATGTACCGTCATGCAACTGACGCAATACTTCTGACACTTTACTTTTAGGTACAATTAACTGAAGCTTAGATTCTGTACCATCATCGTTCTCAAACGTTCTGTACAGAAGATCATCTTTTAGTACCAGGCAATTCCATTGGCTCCAGTAGGCCTTGACTTCTGGACTACATGCACTAATGTTTTGCCAACTAGGTCTCTCACCTCGACGCATCCAATCCAATACTCTTTTTATACATGGATCGTCTTCTTGGGCTTCTTGTAACTGTTGTGGCTGCCATTGCTCATTAACGACGGTAGTTCGTCTCACAGGGCAAAGCTGTTCATCTACTTTAAGCCGGTGATTACAACTTTCACTGCATGGCCGTATCGAGGAAGCATCTGTATTTGAACCAACTCTTCCAGCCCCCTTCATGCGTCTCTTCGGCATCGTGTCACGAATCACCCTCCGTACCATTTCCACCAAACGTTCATCTTTTCTCTTATCGCCTTTTTCCACGGTTATTACTTGATTGTTTCGTGAAGCTTGGCTAGCTGCTTCGTGTTCCAAGGCAATAGCAAGTGCTTCATCTAAAACTTTCGGTCTTGCTAGTCGTAAAGCTTTCTGTAGTTCACTATCTTTCAGCCCATTGACAAAGGTATCTACCGCAATTTCTTCTAAAACGCTGTCTGGCACCTCCGGATAAGCCAACCGCACCACACGAGCCACATCTGCTTCAAATTCTTGCAGATTCTCACTTGCTCGTTGACTTCTACTTCGCAGTTGTGCTTTGTATACTGGTTGTAGATGGGCATCTCCATAGCGTTTTTCTAGACGAGTGAACAAGGTCTGGTAACAATTTTCTTGACCCTTGGGAATTGACCTTAATATATCTGCAGCATCACCTCGTAAAGCAGCAGTCAAGGAAACAGCCTTTTCTTGTTCGGTCCAATGATTGGCGGTCGCAATAGCTTCAAACTGTCTAAGATATATGGACCAAGAGGACTTTCCATCAAATGGTGGTAATTTGAATCTCATATTATGCGACGTTTCGTCTCTCGGTAGTTCATCTTTCACTAAAGGATCTAACGTTGCTGCATTAACTGATGGTTGTACTTTTGTATTGGTTATCCTGCTCTCTAGCTGTTTGATCTTTTCTTCTACGGTCTCTACACTTTTCTGCATCTTATCGAATGTTCTAGAAACTTCTTCAAATTTCTCATTGTTCTGTTTACAAACTTCTTCTAGTTTTTCGTTGTTTTGCCTACAGACCTCTTTAATTATTTGAGAAGTCTCATCGAATCTTTTAGCAACATTTTCGAATTTCTCGTCGCTTTTTCTACTAACTTCTTCAAGTTTCTCGTCGCTTCTTCTAGAAGTTTCATCGATCGTTTCAGAAACAGTTTTTAATTTCGATAAGATTACTTGTTCTGCTGACTGGAAGTGGAACGTCTTTGGGTCTTCTCCGTTCTTCGTGAGGACATCCTCGAGTCGTGCTTGTAGGACTATCTTGAGCCCACTGCTGTCCAGATCCCGTTCCTCGAGCTGTTCACGGAGCTGTTTTACTGTAAGTTATTGTAGCAACATCTTTGGTCGGCACACACGTACTTTCCAAAATGTCTTTTAACAGTCTTTCCGAATACCGAACAATCAACGCACTTTAACTATTCCCGACGAATAGAGTTCAAAAGTCTTTTAAAGTCTCTCTGTAATTCACTTATTTATATCGCACTAAGTTAACCGAACACCGACACCAACTGTAGCGTGCTTAGTGTAATTACTTCTAATTACAATAAAACTAGCGGTTCGTAATTTATATACGACTTTATTTATATAAGTTACAGACGAATTTATCTTATACACTAAACTTATTCACAAAATATGCCCGTATTTATACCCAGTTGTTATTCTGGAACAATCGACTCCCATCTCGAGCTATCGGCTTGTTCCGCCTACGTGACGTACCTTCCAGAATTCTCCGGCGAGGCCTAGCACATCCGATTACGTCATTCTCGAGGTGTTTACTGTTATACGGGGATCGGCCAAGATTTCTCTTCCGCTACAATATCTAACGTTGAGAAATGGAGAGTAAAATCAGTTTTATTCGAAATGGAGAACCTGCTCAAATTCCAATATAGAGATATTTTCAGTAAAAATATACTTTTGAAAACTACAGGGGACACAAATCTATGGAAGATTTAGGAAAACGCAAAGTCATACTGAACAAAAGAAACAACAACAATACACCATGGTTCAGAAAAGAAATAAAACAAAAATGTAAAGTGAAACGAGAGGCCTACATGAAGTATAAAACATCAAATACTCCAGAATCCAGAGACACCTATAAAAGAATACAAAATGAAACAAAGCATTAGGTAAGAAGAACAAAAAATCAACACTAGGAACGGTTTACAAAAAGGATGGAAAGCGACTTTACGGTACAATAAACAAATATGGAAATTCATAAGAAACCAACGGAAAGAAATGGCAA